>NC_060267.1:85740354-85987243 GCF_021613505.1 Equus quagga
CCCCCCGTACATAGTTGTATATTCTTCGTTGTGGGTCCTTCTAGTTGTGGTATGTGGGATGCTGCCTCAGCGTGGTCTAGGTGAGCAGTGCCATGTCCGCGCCCAGGACTTGAACCAACGAAACACTGGGCCGCCTGCTGCGGAGCACATGAACTTAACCACTCGGCCACGGGGCCAGCCCCAAAGAGCTGGTTTTTTGAGAAGATAAATAAAATTGACAAACCACTAGCCAGACTTACAAAGAAAAAAAGGGAGAAAGCTCAAATAAACAAAATCAGAAATGAGCGAGGAGAAATAACAACAGACTGCAGAAATACAACAGATTATAAGAGACTACTACAAAAAACTATATGCCAACAGAATGGATAACCTAGAGGAAATGGATAAATTCTTGGACTCCTACAATCTCCCAAAGCTCACTCAAGAAGAGGCAGACAATTAGAACAGACCAATCACAAGGAAAGAGATTGAGACAGCAATCAAAAGCATCCCAAAGAATAAAACCCCAGGACCAGATGGCTTTCCTGGGGAATTCTACCAAACTTTCAGAGAGGATTTAATACCTATCCTTTTCAAGCTATTCCAAAAAATTAGGGAAGATGGAATACTTCCTAACACATTCTATGAGGCCAACATCATGCTGATACCAAAACCTGACAAGGACACCACGAAAAAAGAGAACTACAGGCCAATATCACTGATGAACATAGATGCAAAAATTCTAAACAAAATTTTGGCAACCAGAATTCAGCAATTCATCAAAAGAATCATACATCAGGATCAGGTGGGATTCATACCAGGGACACAGGGATGGTTCAACATCTGCAAATCAATCAACGTGATACACCACATCAACAAACTGAGGAATAAAAACCACATGATCATCTCAATAGATGCAGAGAAGCATTTGACAAGATCCAACAGCCATTTATGATAAAAACTCTGAACAAAATGGGCATAGAAGGAAACTACCTCAACATAATAAAGGCCATATACGACAAATCCATAGCCAACATCATACTCAATGGGCAAAAACTGAACGCCATCCCCCTGAAAACAGGAACGAGACAAGGATGCCCTCTATCACCACTCTTATTTAACATAGTACTGGAGGTCCTGGCCAGAGCAATCAGGCAAGAAAAAGGAATAAAAGGAATCCAAATAGGGAGGGAAGAAGTGAAACTCTCGCTGTTTGCAGACGACATGATCTTATATATAGAAAACCCCAAAGAATCTATTGGAAAACTGTTAGAAGTAATCAACAACTACAGCAAAGTTGCAGGGTATAAAATCAATTTGCATAAATCAGTAGCATTTCTATACTCCAGTAATGAACCAACAGAAAAAGAACTCAAGAATACAATACCATTCACAATCGCAACAAAAAGAATAAAATACCTTGGGGTAAATTTAACTAAGGAAGTGAAGGACCTATATAATGAAAATTACAAGGCCTTTCTGAGAGAATTGGATGACGACATAAGGAGATGGAAAGACATTCCATGTACATGGATTGGAAGAATAAACATAGTTAAAATGTCCGTTCTACCTAAAGCAATCTACACATTCAACGCCATCCCAATCAGAATCCCAATGACATTCTTTACAGAATTAGAGCAAAGAATCCTAAAATTCAGATGGGGCAACAAAAGACCCCGAATTGCTAAAGCAATCCTGAGAAAAAAGAACAAAACGGGAGGCGTCACAATCCCTGACTTCAAAACATACTACAAAGCTACAGTAATCAAAACAGCATGGTACTGGTACAAAAACAGGTGCACAGATCAATGGAACAGAATTGAAAGCCCAGAAATAAAACCACACATCTATGGACAGCTTATCTTTGACAAAGGAGCTGAGGGCATACAATGGAGAAAAGAAAGTCTTTTCAACAAATGGTGCTGGGAAAACTGGAAAGCCACATGTAAAAGAATGAAAATTGACCATTCTTTTTCACCATTCACCAAAATAAACTCAAAATGGATCAAAGACCTAAAGGTGAGACCTGAAACCATAAGGCTTCTGGAAGAAAACGTAGGCAGTACACTCTTTGACATCAGTATTAAAAGGATCTTTTTGGACACCATGCCTTCTCAGAGAAGGGAAACAATAGAAAGAATAAACAAATGGGACTTCATCAGATTAAAGAGCTTCTTCAAGGCAAATGAAAATAGGATTGAAACAAAAAAACAACCCACTAACTGGGAAAAAACATTTGCAAGTCATATATCCAACAAAGGCTTAATATCCATAATATATAAAGAACTCTCGCAACTCAACAACAAAACATCAAACAACCCAATCAAAAAATGGGCTGGAAACATGAACAGACATTTCTCCAAAGAAGATATACTGATGGCCAATAGGCACATGAAAAGATGCTCATCATCGCTGATCATCAGGGAAATGCAAATCAAAACTACACTAAGATATCACCTTACACCCGTTAGAATGACAAAAATATCTAAAACTAATAGCAACAAATGTTGGAGAGGTTGCGTAGAAAAAGGAACCCTCATACACTGCTGGTGGGAATGCAAACTGGTGCAGCCACTATGGAAAACAGTATGGAGATTCCTCAAAAAATTAAAAATAGAACTACCATATGATCCAGCCATCCCACTACTGGGTATTTATCCAAAGAGCTTGAAGTCAGCAATCCCAAAAGTCCTATGCACCCCAATGTTTATTGCAGCACTGTTTACAATAGCCAAGACGTGGAAGCAACCTAAGTGTCCAGCATCAGACGAATGGATAAAGAAGATGTGGTACATATATACAATGGAATACTACTCAGCTGCAAAACAGAACAAAATCATTCCATTTGCAATAACATGGATGGACCTTGAGAGAATTATGTTAAGTGAAATAAGCCAGCGAGAGGATAATCTGTGTATGACTCCACTCATATGAGGAATTTAAAATTATGGACTAAGAACAGTTTAGTGGATACCAGGGGAAAGGTGGGGTGGGGGGTGGGCACAAAGGGTGAAGTGGTGCACCTACAACATGACTGACAAACATTAATGTACAACTGAAATTTCACAAGATTGTAACCTATCAATAACTCAATAAAAAAAATAAAATTCTCTTAGAAATTAAAAAAAAGAAATATAGCCATTATAAGAATTAGAAATAACAAATATTTAAAACATTGAAAGAGGAAAAGAGATAAGTACTATAAAGGCACTCATCATCTTTCATTTCAGGGAGTCAACAAATACTGTCTAAAGTTAATTAAATTAAGAGATAGAGATGTATCTAGAGGTTATGGGTTAACCTCCAGAAGAACAAAAAATAAAATCAGTTAATAGAGGTTGTTTCTGAAGGGGGCAGAGAGGTAGGGTAGAGAATTATTGCTCTTCGTCATGAGCTCTTACGAACTATTTGATCTGTTACCGTGTGCATCTGCAACTTCAATTAAAATAATTTTTAAAGCTTGACAAATGCATTCTGTTGGTGAAACCGTAAGGCAACAGCTACTCTCATATGCAAGACTGTGAACTGACACAACCCCTATGGAGGGAAATCTGACACTATGTAGCAAAATTACACATAAATTTACTCTTTTATTCAATCCCACTTGTAAGAATCTATCCAAATGATACAATGGTAAAAACACAAAAAAGCACATACACAAGACGATTACAGCACCATTTGTAATAGTAACACTGGAAGCAGTGTCCGTCAGTACCAGGCGGGTTAAATAACTCACGGTCCATCCAGCCAATGGAGTACCACGCTGTCCCTACAGAGAAATGAGGAGGATCTCTACATAGTGCTAGAAGTGAGCTCTTTACAGGGTAGAAAATGAGAAAAGCAAAGGAGAGAAAAGTGCATGTAGAATGCTACCAACTGCCTAAGGAGCTGATGAGAGGTGGGAAAATTCATATGCATCATTTTTTTTTAATAAAATGACAAATGAAAAAATTTTTTAAAACTAGCTATCTAAGGAGAAGGGAAGGAACAGAGTAGTGAGGAAGAAACATAAGCTAGACTTTTCCAAATATACGTCTTTTGTAGATCTGGCTTTGAAACCACATAAAATTAAATTATTTTTTAAAAGCAATCCCAAAAGAATGAAAGAAAAAAAAACAACTCTGTATTGAGTTGGTGACACAATCACAGAGAAAGAAACTATTTCTAGTGGTTTTAAAACAGTAACTCAACAATACATTCCTAGAGGACTATAAGGACAAAAAGAATTGCCAAATTAAACAAACAAACAAAAAGACATCTGTTTTCAATAATCATATTGTTGGTGGTAATGCTGGTATTGCTGCTGAGTTGTGTGAGTACTGTGGGATAAAGCAAAAGAGCGCTTATGTGGTGTCACTGGAAATGAGAACTTTTTGTATGAGCGATAGGAGATTCAGATGTAAGAGTGATGAGGTTAAACAAAAATGCTAGTCTTGAACTGGAATTATCAATATGAACACGTGATGTAGTTTACCTTTAAAAATTACACACACATCCTAGTTCTGACCCCTAGAGAAGCCTAGAATAATGACTGACCTAGTAGCAAAAAACAAAAAAAGTCCTAAAACCCAGAGTGTAATCTCTAATACCATTTCCCACCAAAAGGAAGCAACAGTGGAATACAGGCGTGGAGCAGGCAACATACGAGATGGGCCTGGAAGACCTTGTCATGTCAAAAGGCAAGGGAGCTATTAAAAAGTACTGGGATCCTGTCAAAAGGACTCTAGAAGTTAACTTGAAGAAGCTCCACAAGACAAAGACAGGACAAATTAAACATCAATGAGGATAACCAGAGCAGACTGAAATGTAACAAACAGGTTTAAATGTATGGGTTTAAGGTGACACTTGAAAAATAAATCAGTCACCTTGGAAAATGCTAGGAAACAAACTCAGTTTGAAAAACAAAGAAAATCAAATATTTATCCTGCCTTTCCTATATGAACTATACTGCAGGGTAAGCAAATAGTCGATATGGGGAAGTTTTCTTTATAGAGGTATTCTAGCTATTATGAAAAAGAAAGAATAGAAACAAAATATAACCATTTTACAGCCTCTAATAAATTAATGGCTCAAAAGAGAAATAACCAGACATAATGTGGCTGCTGATGGAAGCACCTATCACCACATTTTTCAAGTATTTTTTTTTCTTTTTTTTCTGAGGAAGTCTGTCGCTGAGCTAACATCTGTGCCAATCTTCCTCTTTTTTATGTGGGATGCCGCCACAGCGTGGCTTGAGGAGTGGTGCTAGGGCCATGCCTGGGATCCAAACCTGTGAATCCCAGGCCACCAAAGCAGAGTGCATAAACTTAACCACTATGCCATCAGGCCAGCCCCTATCAACACCTTTTAAATATTCCACCCAAGAAAATGAACTTGAATCTGATCAAGTCACTAAATCTAACTACCAATTTGTAGGAAATAAAGGGTATGGAACATATTAAACTGGATGCAATGGAAATTACATAGGACAAGTAACCCATTTCATCAAATAAATAAATTGCAAGGAGGAAAAAAAAAAGACTTATGAGATACATATCAAACAATTGCAATGTATGACCTTACTTGATTCAAACTTGAAAACTTTGAACACTGACTGGATATTTCAACGATATGAAAGAAATTTTTTTTTTAAAGATTGGCATCTGAGCCAACATCTGTTGCCAATGTTCTTTTTTTTTTTCTTTCTTCTTCTCCCCAAAGCCTCCCAGTACATAGTTGTACATTCTAGTTGTAGGTCCCTCTGGCTCTGCTATGTGGGACGCTGCCTCAGCATGGCTTGATGAGTAGCGCTAGGTCTGTGCCTAGGATTGGAACCGGTGAAACCCTGAGCTGCCAAAGCGGGGCACACAAACTTAACCACCCGGCCACAGGGCTAGCACCCCTGAAAGAATTTTTTTAGGTGTGATGTCGTCATTCCATTTTTCAAAAAGAATGTCTATCTTTTAGAGAGATATATGGCAATAATTAAGAATGAGACATGACATCCGGGATTTACTTCAAAATAATCTAGGACTGGAGGGGGGAGGGGAGGGAATTATGGTCAGTTATCTATAAATGAAACTAAGCTATAAATTAATAAGTGTTGAAACTGTGTGACGAGCATTTGGGGGCTCATTATACTATTCTCTTTACTTGTATAGATGTTTAAAATTGTCCAAAACACAAAGTTAAAAAATAATAATTTTAAGCACACAGGAAAAGGAAATGAGAAGTTATGTTAAAAAGACTAGAAGTGGGGCCGGCCCAGTGGCGCAGCAGTTAAGTGCACACGTTCCACTTCAGCGGCCCAGAGTTCGCTGGTTCAGATCCCGGGTGCGGACATGGCACTGCTTGTCAAGCTATGCTGTGGCAGGCGTACCACGTATAAAGTAGAAGAAGATGGGCAGGGAGGTTAGCTCAGGGCCAGTCTTCCTCAGCAAAAAGAGGAGGATTGGTGGCAGATGTCAGCTCAGGGCTGATCTTCCTAAAATAAATAAATAAAATTGTAAAAAAAAAAAAAAAAAACTAGAAGTGACCACTGGTACCAGCTAAACAGAGGTAAATATAAATGGCGTAAATCTTTTATAAAACTGAATAAAATTTTCAAATATTATTTGTGAGAGAGGAAGCATAAAATGTTCTTAAATATTATCATTCTAATTATTTGCATACTCATCTTATCTCTCTTAGTAGACTTAAAGCTTCTTTTCTCCAAACGAGCAAGAGGAACAGTGCTTTGCATGTATCAGGATCACAATCCTTCAAATAAATTCAGTAAAATATACAATACATCATCCTAACATACTCACAGAAAGGAAGAAAATACTTTCTCTATGTCCTAAAAAAAAAAAAAAGAAAAAAAAACCTATAAAAAGGAGAATTTGCTTTCTTTTGACCTTTTTTTTTTAACTCCAGGTTGTTCAGACAAGTGTGCTCCACCCTCTCCAAGCAGTATGAATGACAGCAGCCTTTTACTAGACAGTCATTTCTCTGCGGAAGGCTAGATACAACGTCACTTCTAATCCTCACCACAACCCCATAGGTAAATGTATTAGCTTCCTTTTATAAATAAAAAAACTAAGGATCAGAAACTCAAAGCTCAGATGAGGATTGTGTGTGGTTCTGGGGACTCAAACCCAAGTGTCTCCAAGGGCCACAGCCCCTAGCTCCTCTCATGCCCTGCAGTACAAGAACTGTCTGCTCTGAGTCAAACAGCATCTCCCTCCAGATTGGTTTCCTTCCTCCTATTTATTCTACAGCCAAGGCGAGATCAATACAACATCCCTGAAACCTTTCCTGTGGCTGAAGTGAGTTCAAAAGTTTATTTTCCTTCTCTCTCTAAATCTAATGTGGACAGACTTCCCGTGGGCAACTTGGCCCAGCCCACTTTAAGTCTTACTCATCCACGAAGCACAGACATTCACTATGGAGCCCTTCAAGATTTCTTCCTTTCTCACTGCAGACGGAAATGCCTTCTCCCAATTATAACTTTTCACTTTTCCTCAGAAAAGCAAACACATTATATAACCAGTCCTCACCTTCCAAACACTCATTTATAATATAACTTTGCTAACCTTGGCAAGTCATCTTGGATTCTTCTCTCGCCTCTTGCAAGTAATTTGTCACCAAGTCTTGTCAAGTCTACCAAAAATCTCCCTCAGATCTGTACTTTTTCTTTTGACAACCAAAACCTCACTTCGGGCCTTGACCGTTTGCAATATAAACTATAACACTGTTCCATAAACCAATAGTCTCCAATTTTTTTCCACATATTCCCTTCAATCAGTAAAAAGTTTGAACATATATCTGTTATATTTATTTGTAAGTTATAAGAATGTCTTACTATACTAATACATACATTAGAAAACACAAAAACAGAAATGTTAAGGTTGATATAAAAACAAACGTAAGTTCTAACATTCTTTTCACACCCCAGTGGATCCTCTTGCACAAGCCAGAGATACCACTGTTCTAAACCACTGCTGCCAGAGCAATCTTCCTAAAAACCCAAATCTGATCGTATTACAGTCCCAACTCAGTCCTGCAATGGCATCATGTCCCAGTGGCACGAGCCTACTTTTTCAACTTCACCTCTTACAATCTTATCCACATGCCCTATATTTCAGCTATACCTGTTATCTCCCTATGTCTTTTGCACACACAGTTCCCTCTGCCTGGAACGTCCTTATCCTTGACAGCCCCTGATTTACACATAACAGTATCTCTAAGAGAAAAATACATTCTAAATGCCACAATCAACCTACAAATGAACTTTTGAACATAACCTATCTTTTCTATGAGAACTTATATTTTGAACATACCTTTTGTTACTTCCTTTATTTAGCTCCTTTTCAAGTCCTAAATACTTGGAAAGAATGGGTATGGATTCCAATGAAAGCAGAGGAGACCAACTTTGTTTTGGTTGTTTTTCAGTTTATTTTTCTTCCTTGTTTATCTTTCCATTTCCAAAAAAAAATCCTTTTAAGCAAAAAGGAGGTTGCAAATCCAGAGATTAGTTCCCCCTGGGCCAGGAAAAAGGCTGAACCCTTGCAACCCACAACCAGAATTCCAGCCAGGAGCTTACACAGATTTAACAGCCTGAATAAAAACATATTTTCCTACAGCAATACTCCAGGTTTTACCTTCCCTGTTTCAAGCTTCCTATCCACTGTGCACACCCCTCCAAGTTGACTGCAATGGCCAAGATTAAATTGAGTAGCACAATACATTTTTTAGAAAAGTCATGAAAATTCAAGTGACTGGCTCTGGGCACTAATAATGGAGAGGTCAGTCTCCAACGAGACTTTTATTCCACCACCCCAAGTCTCTGTACTGTCTCCTCTGGGAATCTGGAGGGAAGCACTGTGGTGCAGAGGAAAGAGAACAGGCATTAGAGGGAGAAGCCCTGGAGAGGAAGTCGCATTTCAACTCCTGGTCTTGTCCCTCAGTGGGCAGATCTGTCGGATGTGCTACACAACAGGCCTCAAGAAGCAGCAAGCCTGTGGTGCATTTTGGTAATGGGACCCTTTGACAAGCAGTCCCAAAAAAAGATGGGAGCAGAGCCATCTTAAGAAGCCAAGGCTACTTCTCTGTACCAGAAAACAATGAGATGGCTTTAGTCCCACTTCCAAGTCATATAACTTCCACTCTTCTTCCTCTGAGAATCCCTCCTCCCTTCCCCAGATTTCACCTTTCTTTCAGTTTCAGTTCCAAGAAACCTCTCTCTTTCTTCTTTGGCCTTTCGTTTTCTACGCAACTCATTTAGGCCAAATCACAACCACAGTGAGACACCACTTAACACAAAGTGGTGCAATTGCTTTGGAAAACAGTTAAACACTTCCTTAAACAGTTACCATATGATCCAGCAATTCCACTCCCAGGTATATACCCAAGAGAAATGAAAACATATGTCCACACAAAGTGTTCGCAGCAACATTATTCACAACAGAGAAAAAGAGGAAACAACCCAAATACAGAACAACTGATGACGGATGGATAAAATGTGGTTTATGCATACAATGAAATATTATTCAGCAATAAAAAGTAATAAAATACCCATATATGCTGTAACATAGATAATCTTTGGAAACATTACGTTGAAAGGCAAAAGATTGTATATTGTATGATTCCATTTATATGAAATGCCCAGAGTAGACAAATTACAAATCTACAGCAACTATGAGTAGATTAGTGACTGCCTAGGGCTCAGAGGGTTTTGGGGGAAGGAGGAGTGACTGCTAATGGGTATGTGGTTTCCTTCCGGGGTGATGAAATGTACAGGAATTGTATAGTGGTGATCGAGCACACTTTTGTGAGTACACTAAAAACCATTTAATTATACACTTTAAAAGAATAAATTTTATAGTATGTGAATTATGTCTTAATAAAGTTGTCTTCAGGTTACCACAGCCTGCAAGGCCCTGCTCAGGCACCAGGCTCTCTCTGACCTGACTTCAAGCCTCTCTGCCATCAGTCACTACCCGAACCTGCTGGCCTTCTATCAGTTCCTGAAATATGTCTAGTGCTTTCTTGCTTCAAGGCCTTTGTATGTGCTCTACTCGCTGCCAGGTATAAAAAGTCTTGCCCACTATTTACATGACTAACGACTTATCCTTTAAGTCTCAGCTCAAATGTCATTTCCACAGTAAGCTCTACTTACTCTATCCAAAATAGGACAGGCACTCTCATCATTCTCCCTCAGCGTCTTCTTTCCTTTATAGCACATCACACAATTTTACATGAACTAATCTGGTTTTTTTTTAATCTGTCAGGTCCACCAAACTCTAAGTTCCATGAGAGTAGGAATGAACAGTATGTATTATTCACAACTATAATTCCCAGTGTCTAAGACAATTCTTGGCATTTAAGCATCTAACAAATGGTAATTAATATTTTTATTTCCTTAATATGCCATGTCCCCAACACATACTTCTCCCTCTATTGAGACTACTAACACTGCTGCCACCACTACCACCGTCACCACCACCACAGCCTCTACTCCTTCTGCCATCACTCTATCCCTTACTCTCCTGTCTCAACTAAAACATCACTGTCTTGATGAAGCCTTCTTTCCTTAACCCCTCCTCGGAGGACAGTCTCTCCTTCACTTATTCCCCTATTCATCACTGGTTGCATCTCCATCATAGCAAGCCTCTTACTGTATTATACTCCAGTTTTTTGGTGGGGAGGGAGCCTGGAGAGAGTTGGCTTTGTTTTACATTTCTGAATCACTACTACTCTGGAAAGCCTTTAGGGAAGAAAACTCTTTTCATTTTAGTGTCCCTAGTACTTAACACACTACTAGGCACATAATATAGTACCAGTACTCAATGTGATAACAATAATGACCACTATGTATTGAGTATTTAATATGTGCTTGACGCTCTTCTTAGTTTTACAGTAGGTGAGTAAATGAATAAATGGATAAATTTCTTGGTCACCAACCTCAAAGAGGTAACAGTCTGACAGAGACAGAAGACAGGTATACAGGCCAACGCAGATAAACACCACCATAAGGCCATATCAGTTGCCCCGTCCTGTTCCTCTGCCTTCAAATCTTTGAGTATGCTTTCCTCTGAGTCCATAAATGTCAGGTTTCTTCAAACTCACTTAGAATACTTCCTTCGATTACTTACAATCCACTTCCTGCCCTTAGTGCCTGGAAACAATTTCTAGGATGTCACCACAAGCAATATTAAACTGCCACAGTTTCCTGCTGTGTGTCTGCATTATCAGTTAAATTGTTTCATATTAACCACACTCCAGTCCACTGGGATCCCTCAAACACTAAATAAGATTTAAACATACCTGTCAAAGATTGCCAGTTACCACTGCTACTTTCATCCCTCTAAATAAATAGATGTCTGCCCAGGTTTAAGGTTTAGCAGCTTTCCAGGGTGCTACCTGCATACTGGTGACCTCTTCTTTCCTCTTGTCAAGTACATGTTTGGTTTGAGGCAAGTCAACGTTCTGTTATTAAAATGAACAAGAACTAAACACTAGAAAAAATAAGAAACTGTCTGCCTAGACTAGGGCAATTTGGCTTTAAAACTTATAAAACATAAAAACTCTTCCTCCTCAAGAGTTCAAGTAGCAAATTGTTCTTTTTAACTCTATGTACACTCAACTCACAGCCTTAGGTAGAATCTTAATTCAAATCCTAACATATTTCTTAAATGCATCCCATAAACTCTCCCTCAACAACCACATGTGTCAGGTACCAGGTTTGACACAGGGAACTCAAAGACAAACAAGACAGTCCCTGCTCTCAAGTATATGTTGTGCTTAGTACAGGACATAGTCAAGGAACTGGGTTTAGTTCTATGACAGTGATAAACACAAGGGGCCACAGAAACACAAATGAGGGTCACCTGGCCTAAGCTGGGGAGGGGATGCATAGATCTGGGACGGACACCTGGCCTAAGCTGGGGAGGAGGTGCACAGAGGAGGGAGGGACACCTAGCTAGGCTGGGAGGGGAGGGGCACACAGGAGGCAGGGACACCTGGCCTAGGCTGGGGAGGGGATGCATAGATAAGGGAGGGGCACCTGGCCTAGGATAGGGAGTGGTGGGGGTGGGGGTGGAATCAGGGCAGGTTTCCTGGGGTTGGCATCTGATCTCAGGCCTATAAATTCCCATGCTCTTATTTGAAAAATGTAGTTAATAGTACCGACATCATTGGACAGTTGTGAGGATTTGATGAAATGGTTCCCATAAAGCACTACCATGGTGCCTGACAGAGACTTGTTCAACCAGCCTGAGTCTGAAAAGTCTGATCAAGCACTACATCTCAACACCTGTGCCTAGCAACTCACCTGCTTTATTAATGATCATACAACAGACACCAGCTTCACAATTAGAGTATTGTTTTCAATCAACTTTTATTTTTTAATGAGAGAATATTAAGTCCTGCTCTGTACATTAGGAGCCTAATTCCTTGATCATCAAAACTTTTTTCTCCATTACCTGAACATACAGTTCTCTAACATTTCTAATATAAAATATAACTGTTTTCTTAGTCTTTTGATAGACAAGGTATAAACGAAAAGGAACAATTACTGTTTTTAATATGGGCCCGGCAGTCACGTTGATACGGCATTTATTGCTCTCAGCGACCCTGCAACATATAGTCTTCCCCATTTTACCCTCAGGGAAACTGAAGGTGAAAAATGCACCTTGTGCAAAGTTTCATAGTCAGTAGACAAAAGAGCTAGAATCTGAGCCCAGATCTGATTCCATATCATCAGCATGACTGGGCCGCATAGCATCAGAGATAAGCAAGAAAAAAACACCCACAACCATAGAGCTGTCCTGCTCAGACGGGCCCCAGAGAGCCCTCTGCCCACATCCCCAGACTGTTCGACACAATGGAGCCTGCATACTTAGATTTCACCTCAGCCAGGTGAACACCTTGAGCTAAGTCTGTACTTTCCTATCAAGATGAAACAGTCAGTAGTAACGAAAGTTCTGTTTCCTCCAACAACCAGGGCAGCACTTAAGTGGATGGTTTCCTCGCCACCTGTTGACCCCCATTCCCAGCACAGGCAGAAGTGGCATAGTCAACAGACACCATAAATCACAACTACTTTTCCTAACTTCTCTCTTCATGTTCTCTTTTAGCTTCACCACAAGTAAAGCTAACATTTCCCAAGCCTAAGTTTTTATCACAGTCTAGTTTCAAGATCTAGAAGGCTATTGAAGGCTATTCTTTACACTAATTTCACGCTTAATACAATTTATTGTTACTAAAGTTCTCTTGCCCAAGTGCTCAGATATTAGGGTGATGGCATCCACAAAGCACACTTGAGAAATGTATTTGTCAACCTGCAATCTTCAAGAGCAAGACAGAGACCTGTTGCCTAGTCATCTGAACTTCTACTTGTTGGAATTTCATGCTGGTGCTGACACTGACTGCCTCCTATCAGGCAAGTTTCTGAACTTCTCGGTAACGAGAAGGGTAAGCATCCTCACAAGCATACTCTGCGACTCTAAGGTGGCTTCTGGAAAGTGTTTCTAAGTGCCATTGAAATCCAAGTTTACAACTCTTACTTGGAAGCAGGAGCTAAACTTGGAGTGCCTCTTTAATCCCAATGCTTCGTCTTTTTACTGTCCAAGCCTCTTAAGCTCTTACTTGGAGCATGCTTCTAACTTTTTCCCCTCATTTCCGCAAAAATAAAGAACTAACAGTGTGCTCATCCAACTCTTCCATTTTCATTATCATAAGCAAACTTTTCTAGTTTCCTTTAGCAGACAGGGCTCCTGAGCACATATTAGACACATTTTGTGAACACAAGCCTAAGCCAGTCAGGGAACTACAAGGCTGGGCAAAGATCACACTGCACGGACATGGACTAGACATGAGATGCAACATGTGAATAATTATTAGATTTCATCCATAAGGCCCTTCCTCTTTCAAACTTCCCTAGTATAATTCTCAAAATGCTGATATAAACACATTCCACAGACTTTCTTGTAAGCAGGTTTAAAGTGTCCTAGGAAAGCTGTTTTATGGAAAAGCCTATGCTGTCAACTTTAAGTGCCCTTAAACAATTCTATTACTCATAGAGGAAAAGTGAACATTTGTTAGTGATTAGAGATAAAGCATCTCATGTTCTGGAGCTGAGGAAGGGAGAGGCCAAAAGAGGACCTAGCTGGGAGGGGAGATAGAGTACAAAGCAACACACCCAAATTGGACTGCATAAAAGTTGCACTTTCCAAAGTCAACTTCTAGATCTAGAAGTAGGGCAACAATGTTTCAATGTGTTCTGAAGTTAGATGTATCAACAATTTCCCCGGAAAACTAACCCCCACCGGGGACTCCAAGCGAATGAATGAGTGAGGGAATTTGCCAGATTGAATTACAAAGCCTTTCCAACAATCATCAAGATCAGGTGTTCAGTTACAGCACAGAGGTATCTGCATTCATAGCCTTTGGCCCTTGCTGTGCGGAGACTTTCACAGATAAGACGAGGAAAGAGGAGGAAAGAGAAAAGGGCCTTCCTCCCCAGGCCGTCCAGACCTTAAGTCCAGGAACGGCCCCTCCCTTTGAGAACCTCACGCGACTTTTGTGGGGGCCGCAGGCCTTAAGCAGCCAGACTGCAACCTCTCAGGACCTGGCCAACTCTCAGGGGCGCCCCAAACACACCCATTTGGGGAGTTGCTTCCGGAGATTTCTCGCCCTCCCCCCACAGTTGTATGACCATTTTCAGAGGCTCTCTGTAACCTGGGGGAGAGGGCCACCTTGTAATCTCAGCTGCTGCCGCTCTCAGGTGAGGAGGGGACACCTGACCACCGGCGCCCTTCCACCTCGCGCCCGCGCCTCCCTGGATCGCCATGGCAACCGTCCCCCTCCCCGGGTGACGCCAGCACGCGGGGCGCCCCTGGGGTCCCGGCAACAAGTCCCCCGCGCGGCCCGCGGCCTGCAGCCCTAGCCCGGCCTCGCCGCCCCGCGCCCGGCCCGGCTCCGCCCGGCCCGGCCGCACTCACTTGATCCTGGAGCCCATGGTCCCCGGGCCTCCTCATGGGCCCGCGGGCCCCGCTTGGCGCTGCGCTGCCCGCCCGCCCGCGGCCGACCGGCCTCCCTCCGGCGCTCTCCCCGCCCCTTCCTCCCTTCCCTCAGGCTGGGCCCGCCCGCTCGAGGCTCGCTCCCTCGCCGCCGCCGCCTCCCGGGGTTAATGTACTCGCTTCAGCCCGGCGAACGCCATGGTCGCCGGCGCGCGTGCCCGGCGCGCGTCCGCCCCCGCCGCCTCTCACACCGCCGCCCCCTCCCGCCCGCGCCGCCGCCGCCCGCGGGGCCTGCCGGGAAGTGTAGTCTGCTGGCGGGAGGCTGGGCCGCCTGAGGGCGGTGGGGGGGCGGGAACCGCGCGTCCGCTCGTTCGACTCCCAGAGCGCCGTGCGTTGTGTCTTCCGGGTGCAGCGCGTTGGAGACCTGTACCGCACAGTTCTCGTTAGAAACTTCCACTCACAACCCCTCAGTAAAGACCCACGTACCATAGAGACCCCCTGAGCTCGCCTGAAGAAACCTTCACCCATTCCTCATCTATGGAGTCTTCCCACCCAGTACCTCTGGCCTGGAGATAATGTCTCCTTCTCAGACCTCCATGGAAGCACAAATTTTCCCTTTGAAAATCCCATACCTTTCAGTAAGTTCCTTAAGGGAGCCGCAGACCCTCTTCTCTATCACATCATCCGCTTCCCCAACATGGTCCTTGATGGAGGCCCCTTTCTTTCCCCTTAGACCTTTAAGGAGATCTGACATACCCAAAGGAAAGCCACCTGGGGGCTTCATAGGACCCATTTAGTGGCTCTGCTCTGCCCCACAGTTGAGGACCTCTACCTCCCTTTATCAGCCATTTTGGGAGCTCCAATACGGAAAGCTCATGTCATGGTAACGGTCCCCGATAGAGATTAACTCAACGCAAATGAAGATATTTGAGAGTCAAGATCACTAACCTACTACTTACCTTTGCTCCCTCTTGGAGCTCACTTTCATGAACACCCCAATATCATCCCCTGTAGGCCTGGAGGAGTCCCAAAGGAAGCACTCATGATGGCCACCATTAGCGAATGTCCTCTCTGAACCAGGCCCTGTGTTTCCCCTAGATGGTTAGCGCCAATCCTCACAATAATCTTGTGAGTTTATCCCCCCATTTCGCAAAGAGGAAAATGAGGCATGTACTCGTAGTTGCATAAATAGCAACTCATGGAGTGGAGGTTAGCATCCAGGCTGAATAATTCCAGATACACGTGACACAGTTATGCTTTAGGATGGCACCTTCGGCCACAAGTCGGAAGGCACTGTTGGTTCATGGTTTGCTTTTGAAATGAGGCTTCTCTTTTTTCTTTCTTTTCTTTTTCGTTTTTGTTTTGTTTTACAATTTTCTGTTGTGAAATGTCGTTCATCCCTTCTGCCATTTTAGCTCTTATAAATTCAGGATTGTCTGAATTCATGTGTCTCCCCACTCCACAGTCTCTGCAGTAACTAGTCCTAGGCCCCAGCCCATCAGGGAGCAAAGAAAGCAAGAACTCCTTCTTTTGGAGTTACGTTCTGGATAAAGATCATTTCTCTCTTTTGCCTATGCTCTTAAGGTTGTTGAAGGCAAGGGGTGAACTTTTTTGAATTAAAACAAAAAAATGAAAACGTCCAAACTGCCATTTTGAATTCAAAGTCTTTTGCACTCAGACACCAACACCAACTTATAAACACCCCCAGGAGTAAAGCTCTGCTAAACAGGCAGGGCCTCTGTGGTGTTTATTCACCTTGTTTCCTATGAACCCTCTCCAAGGAAGGGTTGTTATCAAGATCTTCCTAGGAATGAGCAGCGAGTTCAAAAGCTCTGAGCAGGAGACTATAAATAAAACAAAGTTATTTGGTGGAGGCAAAGCTGGCTGCTTTTCAAAGAAGGTTGTAGCCATCCTGTCCACAAAAATGTCTGGGTGCCTGCGGGGTGGGGTATGTGTGTGTGGATGTGTGTTGCAAGGGGAGACTGGAGGTAGGAGTAGGAGGTTATGTATCTGTTCAGGTGGCCTCTGAGACTGCATGGTGGTCTGGGGAGAGAGCACTGAATTGGGAGTTAGGAGTCTGGCTTCAAGTGCTAGCTGCACCACTGACTAGCAGCGAGATTTTAAGCAAATGATTAGACAACCTTCTACCTCAGTTTCCTCCTTGGTAAAACGGTTATAAAGGATAAGCAGGAGCTACATCATAAGAGGGTGTAATGTTGGAGCTAAGGATGCAGGCTCTGGAACCAGGCTGCCTGGGTTCAATTCTCAGCTCTACCTCTTACTAAATATGTGCCGTTGGGTAAGTTATTCACTCTCTCTGCACCTCAGGTTCTCTGTCTATAAAATGAAATTATGATACTAGATCTATCTTACTGAGTTTACATGAGAATTAAGTGAGTTAATGACACGTATAAAGTGCTCAAACAGTGACTAGCATATAGTAAGCACCCAAAATTATCAGCAACTATTATATACCAGACACTCAGTACAGTTTGGCTCTGTTATTAATAGTAATAATCTTCATAGTAAATAGTCCTGTACTTGGATTCAGGAGACCTGAGTTACCAACCCAGAATGTAATAGTTTACATTCTGAATCAGTTAGAATTCGGTTCGACTGTAAATAATAGAAGACTGCAATAACAGTGGCTGAAAAAAATAGAAATTTCTCTCTTTTTCACATAAGTTTTGGAGATGAACATTCAAGAGCTATTATGACAATTCCATAAAGCATACTCTAAGATTTGAAGGCATAGGAACAGGAAAGGGCAGCTGATTTGGCCTTGTGGTGGTGTTTATTCTGCATTAGCTTATAAACCTGTCTTCTGTACCTGTCAGACTGTGGCCACTTTGAGGTTGGTGACCCAGAATTCAATCTTATTGCTCCCCTATTCTCCAAATTCAGCTTCCACCTCATAGTCTAGGATGGCTGATTGAACTCTGGCTGTCTAATCTACAAGCCAGCCACCAGGAAGGAAGAAGGTCATGCCCCACTCCAACCCCTAATTTTTAAGTACACTCCCATGGAGTTGCTCACACTGCTTTCATTTACTTTCCATTGGCCAGAACTTGGTTATACAACCACATCTCACTAGGAAATATAGCCTTTATTTCAGACAATCGTGTGCACCACTGAAGGCGGGGGTCGGGGGTGGTCATTTCCAGGGAAGAAGGGGAGGACAGGTATTGCGAGACAGCCAGCAGTCTCAATCAAGCCATGCTTGACTATGCGACCTTATAAAATTCTATAACTCAGTGGTTTATTGTTTTATACTTCCTTTAAATCCAGGTGATTCCAATGTCATTCAAATGAAAGGAGACCTCCCTGCCAACTACATGGCATAATCAGTTGATGGAACTGAACCCTTCCGGTGATGAGAAGTTTAGGAACTTTGCCCTCTCGACTGTTGTCAAAATAGGCTAACTAAGCAACCCTAGCAGATGAAAGTCCAACAATGCGTGTGATACCACCCGCGCAGACACTTTGATGCTGCTCAGTTTCCAAGCTTGCCCTCACTCCTCTGGACCTGTTGGGTTCTTCTACTTAGGATTTAGGGGGTTGTGTCTATTGAGGGAAGGACAGCAACCCCAAGGAGCTCTAATACTCCACTAATGACATAGTATGAAGCTGCACGACCAATGGGCCAGTGGTCTGTCCTTCCTAGTACGCTTAGCTGTGGTTGTATTCTTTTTTTTTGCTTGAGATACAATTTACATGCCATAAAATTCACCATTTTAATGTGTACAATTCAGTGGTGGTTAGTATAGTCCCAAAGTTATTCAATTATTGCCACTATCTAATTCCAGAACACTTCATGATCCCAAAAAGAAACCTCGCATGCATTAGCAGTCACTCACATTTCCTGTCCTCCCCCCAGCCCCTGGCAACCACAAATCCACTTTCTGTCTCTGTTAGCTATTCTGGATATTTCGTACAAGTGGAATCCTATAATAATGTGGCCTTTCTGTCTGGCTTTGTTCACTTAGCATAATGTTTTCAAAGTTCTTCCATGTTGTACCACCTAGCAGTACTTTATTGTTGTTTATTGCCAAATAATATTCTATTGTATGGATAGACTGTATTTAAATTATCCACATTTTGTTCCTGATGGGCATTTGGGTTGTTTCCACTTTGGGCTATTATGAAGAATGCTACTATGAACATTTGTGTACAAGATTGTGTGTAGCCAGACGTTTTTAATTCTCTTGGATGTTGTAGGTATATTCTGCAGAAAGAGTCCACAGCTCACTTTTAAGAGTGCTGCTCCCATCACCCAAGAAAGGAGAGGTTATGTAATGAAGTATGTTTGATATATGCAGAATTATACCAAGTTAAATAGGGTTCTCTACCGAACTTCTCATGGACTTTCATGTAGCAATGTGCATTGTGGATCTCCTAAAAGAAGAATGCAGGTGAGGGGCCGGCCTGGTGGCACAGCAGTTAAGTTTGCACATTCTGCTTCTTGGCAGCCCAGGGTTTGCTGGTTTGGATCCCAGGTGCGGACATGGCACCACTTGGCCAAAGCCATGCTGCGGTAGGCATTCCACATATCAAGTAGAGGAAGATGGACATGGATGTTAGCTCAGGGACAGTCTTCCTCAGCAAAAAAACAAAAAACAAAAAAAAGGAGGATTGGCAGCAGTTAGCTCAGGGCTAATCTTCCTCAAAAAAAAAAAAGAATGCAGGTGGTATAAACCAGCAGTTAAGCAAATGGATTCTGGAATCAGGCAGACCCAAGTTGCTAGTTGAGTCAACTTGGAGAAAGTTACTTAAGCTCTCTGAGCCTTAGTTTCCCCATCTTTAATAAGGTGATGAAAATATCCACCTCATGAAGATGAAATGAAATAAAGAATGGAAGTTTCCTGCTATATATTTGGTATTCAATAAATAAGAATATTATTCTGCTAAATTGTCAGATTGATAAAGACAGGAACCACATCAGGTTTGTCTGGACCTAGCCTTCAACATTTAATACAGAGGCTGCAGGCAGAGACCAATAAATATTGGATAAATAAATAAATGACCTCAAAACCCTCATTTTGAGGCAAATCTCCTAGGAATAATAAGCCACGGAAGAAGATTTGGGAAATTCTTTCTTTCTTAAACTTCAGCTTAGTATATTGAATTAGTACATCTTTATCTTCTATTTTTTATATTTTCCTGATTTTCTCATGGTAAAATATACGTAATGTAAAATTTACCACTTTAACCATTTTTAAGTGTATCATTCAGTGGCATTAAGTATATTTACATTGTAATGCAGCTATCGCCACCATGCATCACCAGAACTTTTTTCAAAATCTTCCTAAACTAAACTTCTATCCATTAAACAATAACTCCTCATTCCTCCCTCCTCCAACCCCTGGCAACCACCATTCTGCTTTCCCTCTCTATGAACTGACTACTCCACGAACCTCATATAAATGGAATCATACAGTATTTGTCCTTTTGCAATTGGTTTATTTCACATAACATAATGTCTTTAAGGTTCATTCATGTTGAAGCATATGTCAGAACCTCCTTCCTTTCCACTGTGTGTATATACCACTTTTGTTTATTTATTCATCTGTTGATGGACGCTTGGGTTGCTTCCACCTTTTGGCTATTGTGAATAATGCTGCTAGGAACATAGGTGTACAGACATCTGTTTGAGTCCCTTCCTTCAGTTTTTTTGGAGTATATACCCAGAAATGGAATTGCTAGATCATCTGGTAATTCTATTTTCAATTTTTTTGAGGAACTGCCATACTGTTTTCCACAGCGGCTGCACCATTTTACATTCCCACCAGCAGGGCACAAGGATTCCTATTTCTCCATATCCTCACCAACACTTGTTATTTTCTGGGTTGTTTTTTTTTTTTTCATAGTAGCCATCCTAATGAATGTGAGTGGTACCATTGAGGTTTTGATTTGCATTTCCCTAATGATTAGTGATGCTGAGCATCTTTTCATGTGCTTATTGGCCATTTGTATATCTTCTTTGGAGAAATGTGTATTTAAGTCCTTTACTCATTTTTTAATTAGGTTACTTGTTTTCCTGTTATTGTTGAGTTGTAGGGGCTATTTACATTTTCTGGATATTAATCTTCTATCAGATATATGATTTGCAAATATATTCTTTCATTCTGTGGGTTGCCTTTCACTCTATTGACATGTCCTTTGATGCAGAAAAGTTTTAAATTTTGATGTAATCCAATTATCTATTTTATCTTTTGTTACCCTGTGCCTTTGGTGTCATATCCAAGAAATCATTGCCAAATCCAATGTCGTAAAGCTTTTCCCCTTTGTTTTCTTCTAAGAGTTTTATAGTTTTAGTTCTTACATCTACGTCTTTGATCCATTTTGAGTTAACTTTTCTATATGGTATAAGGTAAAGGTCTTTACCTTCATTCGAGGGCCAAAAGTGCTTGAGCCCTTCCTCTTATGTGGTTAGTAACCCCTGCCAGGATGCTCACCTGCTCTCTGATTATATGGTTCACTATTTTATTATCGTTAATAGTACTACCTTGCAAATACTTAATGGCTTATATTTTTCCAGCTGCTCAATAATCAAAGAGAGCTGTTGTCCTTGCTTTAAAAGTGAAGATGCTGATACACAGCAGGCTTAGGTGACTTACCTGAGATCAAACAGCCAGAAAGTGATGGAGCCAGGACTCAGCCCAGATGCCCTACTTCCTAATTGTGGGCTTATTTGTTAGTTCCCCAAGATAAAATATTTTATTTTGCAATGATTTTCCTTCACTGATTTATTCATTAATTCATCAAATATTATTTTTCTCAGTGATAACTTCCTATTGTCAAAAAATGAAAAATAAGAATTCTTTAATTCTTAATAAATTCTGTAATTCTTTTGCAGTCCTGTCCTGCCTATACATGATGTAAAATGATGTACTTTCATCTTTTCTTGTAGAAGTTAAGACCATGGGCTCTGGAGCAAACTGCCTGACTGTGCATGTGACCTTGGGCAAATTGTTAACCTCTCTCAAACTCTCTAACAAACATTTGTAAGATGAGGATGACAGTACCTTTCTCACAGGGCCATTGTGGGATTCAATGTGTTAATAATGTGAAGTATACGCATTATCTTTGCATTTGGAAATGGCTCCGTGTGAACTGTTGTATAGTTGTCCTCTTAACAACAAACAACCAGTAAGAGCCAAATTCTAAGATAGGCCAGAGAGAAATGATGATTTAAGGCCTTGCTTTCCATAATATGCTATGTGTGTCAACATCACTTGGGATGCTTGTTCGTAATATGGAGTCCATGGTTCTGATCCCGGAAATTCTGATTCAGAAGCACACTCAGAGACTCTGTGTTTTAACAAGTTCCACAAGTGATGCACATCCACAACCAGGTAGGGAACCACTGATTTAAGCCTTACCCAGATGCCAATATGAACTGAATTCCCATTAGTGCCTACAGGGCCTCAGCAGGCCACCTGCTCCTCTCCCAAGTTTTACGCGCCTCCAGCTCTGGATCCTGCATTCTGTCTGTTGGCTTCCTGAGGCAGTCAGTGCATTTGGCTGAGCATTCTTGGTACTTGGAGACCCAAGGTAGGTGTCATCAACATCCATTCACTCATGTACCAAATCCCTCCTATGTGCCAGGTCCTGTGCTTAGAACTCTTTCTTGCTTGCAGCTGAGGCTCATTTCTCTCCCCAGCCCTGCAGTGTAGAGCTCAGCAAACATTTCCAGTGGGCTTACTGTGTGTTTGGTTCCTCATGCTTCGTGCTGGGGATAGAGCTATAAATAAGAGGGTCTGTGGATTAGACACGGTACAGAGTCTGGCCTGGTGTGGTCCCTTCTACCACCTTGCTTATTCCTGATGTCTCAAGCTGGACACCCTGTAAAAGGACATCTGTGTTCTTGAACATGCTTCTGAGCTCCTTGCCTTGCCCCTGGTCCTCAGATCTCTGGGCTCTCAAGCTCACTACTTTGCAATTTGTTCTTCCCCATGCCTCCTCTCCTCACCTCTAGGATTTGATACATTCATGGTCTTCTCAGCCCTCACCTTGGCTCTTCTCAAACCATACTTCTGCTAGACTTCTAGGACTCCCTGCCCTGGGGCTGCTCCCATTTCCACCTGATTGGCCCAGACTTTTAGGCAAGACTCAGGCCGAAACTCCAGAGACCCCATTCTTCAATTCCATGTTGAAGACGGTCCCCATGTGCCTCTACTCATTGGGCAGTGAGTTTGCACTCACTGAGGGGTTTGCAGGACTCTGCCCCGTTGGACTCTTGGACTCTCTGCTAGTTCTCCTTTATTTTATACCCTTTTCCCATGTGCATTTATATATATTAATAATATATATAATATATTATTTTTTCCTACTTATTTCAACTACTCCTTGTCCTAAGCCAATACTTCACATAAGCATTTAGAAAATGTAGTTAACTGAATTCTAAAGTTTCAATCCTAGTATATCTCCCACTTCGCAAGTAAAGGCACACAAAATGAGTGACAGTGACAGGCTTGACTTAGCATCTGAGTGGAGATTAAGGCCCCAGTTCTCTGCCCTCTTGGCCTGGGCAGAGTTTTTGCTGGTCGGTCAGGGTGGCCATGACATTGGGGAAGAGATCCTCTGACCCGGTTCAATGACTGAGTTGTTTTTAATTAGTAGGTAGCTTACTGAGGTTCCCAAAGGAGACTTTATCTCCTAAACATAGTGACCCAACCTGCCGTGAGCTCTGCTTCCAGTAGTGAAAGTCGAATCTCTTTAGGGACAATAGAGGCAGGATCGTGTGGTGGTTGGGCACAGCCTGCCTGGGGTTGAATCCTTGCCTTGCTAGAACAAATACTTAGCCTTAACTTGGTTTCCTCATCTGGAAAGTGGAGATACTGTTAGTACTTGATTCATGAGATGATGAGGAGGAGGATAAAATTATAATATCCATAAACACTGAGGACCCAGCAATAATAAACATTTGAGAAATGAATAATTATTGTGGGTACAGTTGGTGACCACTGACCACTGCTTTACTCACATTACCTTCCGTCTTTACAACACCCCTGAAAGGTTCGTACCATGATACATATTTCAGAGAAGGGAGGTAATTTGCCCATAGTCACCCAGCCAAAAGCAGTAAAAGCTGAGAGTCCTTCTCGCAACTCAATCACAAAACATCAAACAACCCAATCAAAAAATGGGCTGGAGACATGAACAGACATTTCTCCAAAGAAGATATACTGATGGCCAATAGGCACATGAAAAGATGCTCATCATCGCTGATCATCAGGGAAATGCAAATCAAAACTACACTAAGATATCACCTTACACCCGTTAGAATGACAAAAATATCTAAAACTAATAGCAACAAATGTTGGAGAGGTTGCGTAGAAAAAGGAACCCTCATACACTGCTGGTGGGAATGCAAACTGGTGCAGCCACTATGGAAAACAGTATGGAGATTCCTCAAAAAACTAAAAATAGAACTACCATACAATCCAGCCATCCCACTACTGGGTATTTATCCAAAGAGCCTAAAGTCAGCAATCCCAAAAGTCCTATGCACCCCAATGTTTATTGCAGCACTGTTTACAATAGCCAAGACGTGGAAGCAACCTAAGTGTCCAGCATCAGACGAATGGATAAAGAAGATGTGGTACATATATACAATGGAATACTACTCAGCTGCAAAACAGAACAAAATCATTCCATTTGCAATAACATGGATGGACCTTGAGAGAATTATGTTAAGTGAAATAAGCCAGCAAGAGAAAGATAATCTGTGTATGACTCCACTCATATGAGGAATTTAAAACTATGGACCAAGAACAGTTTAGTGGATACCAGGGGAAAGGTGGGGTGGGGGGTGGGCACAAAGGGTGAAGTGGTGCACCTACAACATGACTGACAAACATTAATGTACAACTGAAATTTCACAAGATTGTAACCTATCAATAACTCAATTAAAAAAAAAAAAAAAAGCTGAGAGTCCTGCTAAAGGGCTGTCTGATTCCCAAGCTGCCTCTTCTTCCAAAACAATTTCTACCAAGCTCCATTCTCTCGTTCTCTCTCTCTCAGCTTGGCTAAAAATATCCCGAACAGCATCCTCATTAGCTAATATGCATACATTATTTTTTGCTTTTTGAACATAATTGGTTTATTCAAAGGAAAGGCTTCCACCTACATGAAGAAAGGAGCTGAGCTGCTCAGTGAAAACTCATCTGAATTCAGAAAAGGGAGCCGCCCGTGGAAGCCCCTCTGCCTCCGGGCTCATGTCCCTAGCTGGATGGCAATGTAGCAGAGTGGAAAACAAACTCCCTTCATTCAAACACCCCCGCCGCGTTTGAGCTGGGTAACGTTGGGCAAGTCCCTTCTCATTTCCCAAGAGTCAGTCTCCTCTGCTGTTATGTTGAGCTCAGAGAAGTGCTTATCCTATAGAGAGGTGGTGAAGATTAAATGAGATGATAACCCATGAGGCCTGCCATGTATCATACAGCCCATCAAAAGCTGGAAGCTTCCATGACATAGGCCACGTATATGGAATAAACCACCCACATTTGCAGGAGAGGCAGGATGGCCTCATAATTAAGTGCACAGGGTCTGGAGCCAGAGAGCTGATGGATCAAACCCCAGCATGTACCAAGCTCCGGTTCTGTGCCTCACTCCCCAAGCCTCAGCTTTTCGGTAATAAAAAAGATATAAAACGTATAAAGGGCTCCATAATGAACAGTGGCTACATTCATAGCAAGCCTCCCCAACCAGATCGTCTCTCTAATAACAGTCGGAATAATTGATTTCTGCTTCTAGGGCAACACACACATGGACACCACAGAGTGTTCATCCTGGGGCAGAGCACCTGTGCTCCGGGCAGCTAAAGCCAAACTGTCTGCCCCGACTTCTCCTGCTGGTAATCTGGCCGATGACAGCTTAATGGACTCTTTACCCTTGAATGCTAAGGGGAAAATAACTCATGGCATTATAACATATGAATGTAATGTGGGGTTTTTTTCTTGCACAATGTAGAGAGAGAGCCAGAAACATTTGTAGACTTGAGGCTGCAACCTGAACCTTTCTCTTCCTGGCCCTGTCTGTATGGGGGACAGATTTAGCCACTGCAATTACCCACATCATTCATGTTTGTAAAATATAATCATTCCCGTGTGTGTGTGTGCGTGTGTTTTCCTGAATGATCTGAGGCTAACAAAACAGAGAATGCAGTCAGTTCATGATGAGGAGACTGTGGATGCCCCTAAATTATTTATTTTCTGGGGACAAGCCAGTTCCTCCTGGAATGGATTGGTGAATGTACACACTCACGCACACACATACACACACACATGCACTCACTCTTTGCTGTCATGGGGAAGCTGGTCAAAATCTGCCCATACAACTTTCAGAAAGTCATACCATCCTGATCAGACAGGCAGGAAACCTCACTGTGGGAGTTAAAACTTACTCAGCCTCAGAGTCTGAGGGAGGAGGTAGTGAGTGGCAGTCATGGACGCCTCCATTAGACTGACAGGGGCCAGGGAGAAGGGATGAGGGCAAAGAGAACCTTGCGGGATAGTGGGGAGACAACAGACTTGAAGAGTAGGGTTGACCTGGGCTCAAAGCCCCTATCCTGACTTTGGGCAAGCCTCCTCCTCATCACAGAACCTCAGTTTTCCCAGCTGTAAAATGGGTTTCGTAACACCCACCTTGCATGGTCCTATAAGGACCAATGATTAAGCAGGTGAAGGCCTAGCAGGATGTGAGGCAGAGTGCCAGGCTCAGTGTGGTGCTGGGTCCAAGGTGGCTCTTCTCCCTCAGGAGGAAATCCAGGCCAGACAGGAGGTATGGAGAGCCCTAGCTCCCATGCAGCGCTCCAGCCACAGAGAGCACACCGAAAAGGAAGCGTGTAGAAGCGCGGCTCTCCATCTGGCTAATGCTCACTTGTGTTTCCTACTGGAGAGCATCACTTTTTTCACCTCACCTGGTTTGTTTACCCAAACAAGCTGCTCATTAACAACACGAATTGCATTTTCTGCAATTCTGTTGACAGCACAAATGTCTGCAGTCAGCTTGGGAGTTTGGTGGGAACTGTCGCAGGATCCCACCCAGCCCAGCCTGCACGGGTTCTGAAGAAAGAAATCAAGGCCATACTGGGGTCTGGAGTGTGGGGCTGGGGTCTGTTGGCAAGTCCAGCCAAGGTCTCCAGCCCCTGAGGGAAGACAGGGCCCTGGGCCCTACTGGGAGAGATGAGGCACTTTCCAGAAAAGAAAGGTAGACAGAAAGAGATTTTCAAGTAGGAGGAAGGGGAAGGGGGAGGAGCCAGACATGAAAGAGTGGATGAAACCCCAGACGGAGGCTGGGCCTCCAGCAGAGAGACCCTGAGGGGCTTCCCTTGCAGACCCAGCAAAGCCTACGTTTCAGCTGCCTTCAGCACCTCCGGCAACAAGAGGATGAGAAAAATAAAAAATAATTATCTGTCGTTTTGGTTTGGCCCCAAAAGGCTGAGCTCAATCTGGTTTGTCAAAGCTCTACTCTTTCATCTCTGCTACTCAAGCAGGAAGAAAAATAAAGTTTTCAGGGCCAGCCCTGGTGGCCTAGCAGTTAAGTTCAACGCACTCTGCTTCAGCGGGCCAGGGTTTGGTTCCTGGGTGCAGACCTACCACGGCTCTGTTAGCAGCCATGCTGTGCTGACAGCCCACATACTAAAAAAAAAATAGAGGAAGATTGGCACGGATGTTAGCTCAGGGCGAATCTTCCTCAGGAAAAAAGGAAAGACAAAATTTTCAATGTGTGTGTTCATTTATTTTAAATTATTGCCTTCAGAGTGCTTTCTTTCCTGTCCATTTCCTCATTCAATAAGTTTCTGTTGAAGGCTCACTCATTGCTATGCAATTATTACTGAGAGATACGGAGGAGAAAAAAGAGGCCCCTTCTCTCATGGAGCTGACAGTCTAGCGAAGCGAGTGATATTAAATTACATGACAAATAATTGCAAAGCATGCTGAGTTGGATGAGGGAGAATTCCAGGATGTTAAGGAAACAGGGGACCGGACTTCTGGCAGGGGCCATCAATGGCATCTCCTAGAAAAAGTAAACTTTAAGCTGACAACTTTTTTTTTTTTTGGTTAAGTTAAGTGCATTTATGTGCCCAGTATTTAACAGACATGATCTCATTAAGAGGAGAAGTTATCTAGCTGAAGAGTGGCAAGAGGCAATGAGCCTATGTGTTTGGTTTCAGATTTCATCAAGACACCAAAGAAAGTCTTTGGGTTCCTCTTCTGTCCGAGGGAAAGCTTGCATGGATCCTGGGAAGTAGATGATACCTACCTTACTCTCTGATATAAGCTCTAGGAGCCAAGGACCAGGTCAATACCAGGGTATCTAGCATGCAGTACACATATATACATATTTATTGATTGAAAAAGAAAACAGCAAGGGGTGGGGGTGGGGATTCCATGCAGGGAACAGCATGTGCAAAGGCTTAATATGTGCTTACTCCTCCCCTCCTGTGTATGAACGTTACTAATAAATCAACAAATAATACTATTTAACATGTACCTACAATGGCTATATATATATATATAAAACCAGAGTTCAAACTCACAGCATCTCGATGAGGTTAGGTCACCTTCATAGCTAGGGAAACCCCCAATTCAGGATTCTTCTGCTCTTCCATGATGATGACTCACAGTTTGCTCACGCCCCACTCCCCACCCTTGCAGACTAGGTTATTAACACAGCTCTGACCTCAAGAATGGGTGATGCTGGTCATTAGACCAGACCCTCATGTGCCCAGAGCCCAGAGGGAAAACAGAAAACACTGCAGCCCAGGAGCCAGAGCATCCTCTCTTCCTTGCTAGGGGATCCAGCATTCCTCATTGTGACCTTTACTTTCCCCACCCCCCCTTACAAATGACTGATTCATTTTGTGGGGCCTCCTGATCCAACCCAAAGTCAAGAGGGAGAAGATAATAATAAGAGCAGGGATGTATTGAGAGCTTACCCTGTACCAGGTACTGTTCTAAGTGTGTTACTTGTAGTAACTCCTTTAATCCTCCCACTCACCCATGAGGAAGACACTTGATCATTCCCTTTTTACAGATGAGGAAACTGAGGCACCAAGATACTAAGTGACTTGTGGATAACATCACCCATTACACCTCTCCAACCCTTGTCCCTCCTCAACTCTTTCTGGTGGTAGATCAACAATCGTTGACATTTTTTGTGCACCAGGCACTGTACATACATTGTTTCATTTAATCCTCACATGAACCACCAGGTCAGAAGTGATTCTTATCCCCATTTTACAGATAACAAAACAGGATCAGAAAGAGAAGAGATTCATCCCAGGATCCTGGGTTAGAGAAGATCTTGAACCCAGGTCTTCTTGGTTCCAAAGTCCACGTGCTGGGCCCAGCTCCCAAGTCATGCAGGATTCTAATGCAAAGAGCACAGAATCCATGAGAAAAATCCCAGCCACTTCTTTCTAGTCCTCTGCTTGCCCATTCTACTGTCTCCTGCAATACACATCCAAATAACATATCTGCAGTGGTATCATCACCCTCCACACAGTTGGGAAATACTAAGAAAATGTGGGAGAAAGAACACCCAGCCTAGACTTCAATCCCCTCCTTTGAAAATGGAGGAAAAAATCCCTAAACCCTAGGATTATTTAGCAGATTAATGAGATCATGTCTGTTAAAACACTGGGCACATAAATGCACTTGAGAAATCCTTCTTTGCTCCCTTCTCCCAATTCATTCTTCCCAGTCATTCAGACAGTCCTGGTTTGTGTGAGTCCACCCAGTTCCAGTGGGCACCCATTCTCACCATCAGCCAAGGCAGGATGGCCCTTGAGGATGGAAATGTTGCCCTCTGTTCCAGTTTCCTCTGGGCATTGTACACCTACGGCCCCATACAAATAATCACTAATAGCAGTCAAAAACCACTTGGCTTTCATTTGCCGCCAAGCATAACGCATTCTGACACGTCTCCCTAGAAAGGCAAGCCCAGGGCTGCACAGACAAGGGAAGTCATTTTCCAAATGGGCATTTTCTTTGGAACAACTAATTTAGCCTCATCTCCAGCAGGATGCATTCCTAAGGCCTCTAAGTACAGAGATTCCACCTGGCTGGGGTGTATCCTAGGCCAGTGAAAGAAGACCATCAACTCCAAGAAGCACACACTGGCTAGAATGCATCACACAAGTGCGGAAACTGAGACCCAGAGATGGGAGAAACAAAGCAACAATAATCATCATCCTAGCTACTGTTTACCTAGCTAGAGACGATGGTAGAGACAGTTTCAGAAGAACGTTTACTCAAACAGGAGGCCGTCAACCGCTAGTTAGAATGATCTAAATTGAGCCCAAACATTCTCAAGACTGGTGATGAAAGATCTGCAGGCTCTTTGGAAAACAATTTGGTGTATTTGTCAAAAGCCTTTAAAAAGTTCATGTTCTTTGACGTAGTCATTTCCCCTCTCAGAATCTGACATTAACAATCAATGATGTAGACAAAATAAATCAACAAAAATGGCCACTGTGGCATTACTTATATATATCTCAATTTTTTACTGACTACCTACTATGTGCCAGTCAGGGCATGGCACTGTCCTGAGGTAGATTAGACCTCAGGAGACCCAGGGTCATTCAGTCCCCTTCCTTCTTCAGGGAGGCAATGTGATAGAATAGAGGGACCCTGGGAATTGGAAAGACCTAGAATTTTTATTCATTCTTTCCTTTTTTCTTTCATTCAGTCACTTGCTCGTTCATTCCACAAATATTTATTAAAAGTCTCTATATGTAAACATAGAATTACCATATGACCCAGCAATTTGATTCTTAGGTATATAACCAGAATAATTGACAACAAGTATTTAAGAAAATACTTGCACATGAATGTTCTTATCAGCATTACTTATAAGAGCCAAAAATAGAAATAACCCAAATGTCCATTAATCAGCAAATGGATAAACAAAATGTGGTATATCCACACAATGGAACATTATTCAGCCATGAAAAGGAATGAAGTACTGACATAAGCTGCAAAGTGGATGAACCTCGAAAACATTATCCTGAGTGAAAGAAGCCAGTCACAAAAGACCACATATTGTATAATTCCATTTATATGAAATGTCTGGAACAGGCAAATCCATAGAGATAGCAGGTTGATGATGGCCAGGGGCTGAAGGCAGGAGGGTTTGGGAGCAACTGCTTGATGGGGTGTCCTTTCAGGGTGATGAAGTGTTTGGGAACTGGATGAAGGTGATGATTGCATAACATTATGAATGTACTGAATGCCACTGAATGGTACACTTAAAAATAGTTGATTTTATGTTACATGAATTTAACCTCAATAAAGAAAAATTCTTATGTGATTTTTAGGGACTTCGGCGCTTGTTCTAAGAATGAGAAAAAATCCCTACCTCCATGGAGCCTGAAGCAGGCAGTCAACAAATGAAAAAACAAAGCAAAACAAAAACAAGATGATTGCAGCTTGTGATAAAGCTAAAGCAGGGTAAGGAGATAGGAGAAGCTGGTGGGCAGGGGGTATTTTAGGTCCACTGCTCAGGGAAGGGCTCTCTGAAGAGGTGACATTAACAAAGATCTAAATGAGGCAAAGGAGTGAGTGACGTGGATATCTGGGGGGAAGAACCTTCCAGGCAGAGGGAAGGGCAGGTGCAAAGGCACTGGAGCAAGGATGAGCTGGGCAGGTTCTAGCGGAGCAAGGAGGCTGGTGTGACAGAAGCAGAGGGAACAGGGGTGGTCTGGAAGGTGGAGTCCATGGCCTGCCTGAGCTGCCTTCTCTGAACCAAACCCTCATTTCTAAAACTGGAGCCAGAATCCTTGAAGGTCAGCTGCAAGGATGGGAAAAGGTCCCAGGCTTCACCCGCCTGTGAGAACATATACATTAGTACCCCAAAGTCTTCTCTTTGTTGATTCAAGAAAGCCAAGCCTTCACAGCTCCAAGCAGTTCTGGGATTCCCAGAGGTACTTACACGTGTCCACATCACAGCCTTAACAGACTTAGACACTGCTCATTGTCTCACCTACACAGGCAAGGACCCAACAGGGCTTCACACCTGCACAGAGGGGCACTTCAGGTGCCTCTGGGCCTGCCTACAGCTCGAGCCACCACCTAGGGACAAAGGAGCTGGGAAGCTGGAAGCGCCGTCATTGCCCCTGTGAACTGAGGAGAACACTCCCCTTTGTGTGCTCAGTTGATGAGGCTGGTTCCCAGAGGAAGGCTGTTTGAGCCAGGTGTCACAGAATTCAGGGAGGCATTTAGGTCCTTTGAATTCAAGGACATTGTCCTTTGCTCCCCGAGGCACAACGTGGGATAAGTTTCATTAATGCCTGTGCTCACCTTCCTTGTAATATCTCACTCATTATGCCAAACAACTTGATGTTAAATTCTCAACTCTATCTTGTCTGGGTATGTCCAACCGTCTGTGGCGGGTGGGGTTCAGTGCGTGCCAAGCATTCTCCATTTCCTCCCCAGATCCACTCTCCACCCTCTGCCACTCTGCTCTGCGCCCCTGGCAGCTGAGCGCTAAGACTGCATCAGCCAGTGTCCGCTGCCCTCTGGTTCTGGTTGGGCTCAGCCGATGCGCAACACCAGCAGAAGACTGGAGGGCAGCCGGGAAGAGAGGTGGGCAGTACACCCTTCTGCGCTGTCGTTTGGCAGAGGCTGCCTCTTCCCTCTATGGCCACAGTTCCTATCAGTGGCACCTGTCCTCAGCCACGAATCGTCAAATTCCAGTAGCCTCCCGCCTCCTTGCCTCTTTCCACCCAGGATAGTAATGGCTCCCTGGTGTTGCTAATCCTGGGATGCGTCACCATCCCTTAACCCTGCCCATCCTTGGAAATAGTCCCTTCATGGAACTCCTTTTCAGTATCCCCTTTTGAACATGTTATCTCTCTTCATCCTGGAGCCCGAGTGATACAAAGTCTTTTTCCCGGGAGCCCCTCAGCTCCTATGCCGTCAGTGAATGTAGGAAACGTCACCAACTCAAGCCCCATTCTCAGTCCAGACAAACAGCCTGGTTACTTGTAGTCACAAGGAGTGAGCTCTTTCAGATCCAGGTTAGAGATGAAAAAAGGCCACAGATAAACCCTTGGAAAGACATCTAAGGATGAGCTCCTTTCAAAGCAAGCAGAGCTTTGGAGCAGTGGTGGGTTTTGTTATGACTGGTAAAGGCAGGGATGGACTATGGCTAGCAGGCATCTCTGCCTGGCTTCTCAGTCCCATAGTTCTAACATATTCAGACATTCTGGAACAAGAGGGAGAGGACTGCAGCTAAATTCCCAGATCTGATGGGGGAAAAGATGACAGGCTGTGAGCATGTTGGAAAGGTCCAAGATAATAATTTGATTTCTCTCAGCTTTTCACAGAGAAAAAGAAGCAAAGGTGAGATGTTTATTTTCAAAGCAAGCGACATATTTCTTATGACAATATCTCCACTTAATGGCCCTATCATGTCTAATCACTTAGGAGCTAAAATACGTTTCTTTGATCTAAGCTAGTCAAGAAGAGTGACAGCTGGCATTCTGCACAAAAATTTAGTGCCTTGTCTAATTGTGTTGACTTCTCATTATTGGAAAGTCTCACAACCAGCAGAGGATTTTTTTTTTTCAACTTTATCAAACGGTTAACCATTTCCTAGCTCCCCCCACATACACAACACACTCACTTGGAATTGACACCCTTTCAAGAGTGGAGTCAAAGTTCAGCATGACTCAGCTCTAGGCTACAACTTGCATCAGGGACTCTGGGGAGCTTTGCTGATCAAGAAGTGGGTCCTTTCCATGCCCATATGTATCTCCTCTTCCAACCTGAGGTGGTTATGCCCATTTGAACCTCATAAGAGCATTCACCTGGGCTGATTTTTAAAGGATATATGTGACTTCTATCCAGCCATCAGAGGATCCAGTCACAGAGCACTTGTATATCAGGCTTACTTGCATGTAAAGGATGAAAAATAGACACGCATCACTTTTGGTCTCTGCCGGGAAGAACTCACCATCTAGTGGGAAGGACAAGCACATAAACAATTGCACTACTGTATGGTAACAGCGGTGAAATCCTCCCTTGGTCGTTCCCTCCCTGGGTGATCTTGGGACTGTCACTTCCTCTTTCTGGGCCTAAGTTCCCGGAATGGCAAAACAGTTTCTTCACAGGGCAGTGGCTTGCTAACTTTAGATTACACTGGAATCACTTGGCATCTTTATAAAATGCAAGTTGCTGAGCCCTTGAGCTTCTGATTCAGTAGGTGTTGGGGGAAGCCCGAGAATTTGCATTTCTAACAAGCTCTCGGAGAATGCTGATGCTGATAGAGGGACCACACTTTGAGAGCCACTGTCATAGCCTGATGGGGCAGAAAACGTGAGCTCAGGTGTGTGAAAGCCCCGGCACAGTGCCTGTCTGGACTTTGCTCAGTAATTCTCAGCAGAAACCATAGACCTGCACAGCCCTGTGCGAGCTCCCAGGGCTGGGAGGAGAGGAGGGAAGTCTTCCTGAAGGTCATCTGGCAACAGAGGCCAGAAGGAAGCAGTGGACAGTGAAGCTCATCTGGGGACTAGCCAGCCCTCTCCTCTGTCTGGAGGAAGACCATTTAGCCTTTCCTTCTTGAGGCAGTGGCTTTCAGACTTTTTACTGTAGTCCACCAGAAGGAATTTATTTTATATCACAACCCTGAACACACATGTGCATATGTGTTGCAAGAGAAACACGAAACAGGACTTTTTCCTTCTCTGTGTGATGCACTCTAAGATCACCTGTGTTATTTAGTCTTAAAAATATTGATTGTAAAAAATATATATATATATATTGATTGTACAACTCACTAATATTAGTTAACTTAGATTAGATTTTGTAATAGATGACACACAGGGTGCATCTAAGTCAGATTTAGAGGGGCATTTAAATCAGAATTGGGGCTGGGGGAAAGAGAAGACAGGGAAGGTTTCTTATAGCAGCTAACTGTGAAGTGCTTACTATGGGTCAGGCTCTGTTATAAAATCAAGCTAGGGGCTGGCCCAGTGGCCGAGTGGTTAACTTCGCACGCTCTGCTTCGGCGCCCCAGGGTTTCACTGGTTCAGATCCTGGGCGCGGACATGGCACCACTCATCAAGCCATGCTGAGGTGGTGTCCCACATGCCACAACTAGAAGGACCCACAACTAAAAATACACAACTATGTACTTGGGGGCTTTGGGGAAAAGACGGAAAAAAAAAAAATCTTTAAAAAAAATGGTCACAGCCAGGGGCTGGCCCCATGGCCGAGCGGTTAGGTTCGCGCGCTCCGCTGCAGGCGGCCCAGTGTTTTGTTGGTTCGAGTCCTGGGCACGGACGTGGCACTGCTCATCAGACCACGCTGAGGCAGCGTCCCACATGCCACAACTAGAAGGACCCACAACAAAGAATATACCACTATGTACCGGGGGGCTTTGGGGAGAAAAAGGAAAAAAATAAAATCTTAAAAAAATTAAAAAAAAAAATGGTCACAGCCAAAAAATAAATAAATGAAATAAAATCGAGCTAAATTCCAAATGAACAGATTAAAGCACACACACGCATTCGTGTGTGTATGTTTTGACTCATTTAATCCTCATACCAACTCTCTGAAGTGGATAATATTATCAACATCTTTATCTTCATTTTACAGATGAGGTTAAGTGACCTGCCCACGGTCAGATAGTCAGTAGATAGCAGAGCTGGGACTCACACCTAAGAACCTTAGCCCCAGGTTCTGTATTCTCAGCCACTGAGGCACAGTGCCTCTCTGTGCTAATGGATTGCAATTCACAGACAAGAAATCTCCCCCTGGAAACCCTAGTCACAGCCCATCCATTGGGTCAAGAAACATTTAAAAAGTTCTTAAGTGCCAATCAGGGTCCTGCATGTTGGCCTAGATCTAAATAAATGGATTAATTTCTTTCTTTTCCATGTGTCCCTACTAGGTGCCATGCTTTGTACCAGGTCCTGGGATACATGCAAATTAGTTAATTCACTTGCTCACACTCAATATGTGGTCACTGGCACCTGCTCTTTGTGCAAACCTGTGCTGAAGCGGCCACACCTGGGCCTGACACCCAGGGTTTGGGGGTCCAGGAAGGATCCTGGGGCCCTCCTTTGGTTTTGCATGGCTGATTCATCTGGATCCCTTCTTTTCCTCTGAAGATCCAGAAGACCAGGACTCTCTTCTTCTTTCTCCCTCCCTGAAGCTTCGATACACAAAATGCTAGGCAAGCAGAGATGATTTATGGTAGGTATTAATACGGCCAAATTTGTAGTGGCTGCTTTGGTCACAGCCTGTCCATTGTGTGCTCTGGGCAACAGGAGCCACCAGGGAACATCTGTTAAATGAATTCTATGGTGCCGTCTTTGGCACCCATTGCTGACTCCCTGCCTCTATCAGGATGCTCTGCAATGGGCTTTGCTGCCAGGCAGGCTGGCCTTTTGGGCCCCCCCCACCCCCACCCACCCAAGTCGCTAAGCTGGAGCTTAGTTTGATTCCTTCACATGACTCCCAAGGGGCAAACCCATCAGCCTAAGTCTCTTCCTTAGTGAACAGACTACCTGGACTTTGGCTGTGGTTCTTGTAGATCATGCTGAGTTAGTATGCTAAAGCTGTAAAGCCAGGTTTTTTTCTATTGAAGGATAATTGACATGCAATATCCTGTTAGTTTCAGGTGTGCTTTAGTCTTTTTTCTCCTTCTGAGCTTTTTATTCTCTACATGCTGATCTGATTCTGAACATTGGATTTGTTTCTGATAATTTCATTATCAATGGTAAAGACTGTGGCTTTGAGTCAGGCAGACATGGGGCTGAATTCTAACTCCACCACCTTCTGGCTCTGTGACCTTGGCCAGTCACTTAATCACCTGAGCCTCAGTTTCCTCAACAGAAAATGAGGTTGAAAGAATGCGTGTAGAGATCAGCAGAGACTAAGGAGGCACGACTAAATGCAATGCTGTATCCTGGGTTGAATCGTGCGACAGAAAAAGGACATTAGGGGAAAAGCTGATGAGATCTGAATAAAGTCTGTAGTTTAGCTAACAGTGTCACACTAGTATTAATTTCTTAGTTTTGACAAATGTACTTTGGTATATAAGATGTTAACATTAGGGGAAAGCTGGGCGAAGGTGACACAGGAGTACTTTGTACTATCTTTGCAACTTTTCTTTAAATCTAAAATTATTCCCAAATACAAAGCTAAGAAAGAATGCACATAAAGCCCTGAGCACAGTATCTGGACCCAGTAAGTTCTTGAAAAATGTTAATTGTTATTATCGTCATGATGACGATCTCGCTTATTCCTCGCAACTCCTCTGTGAGGTAGGTACGATTATCAGCTCCATGTTGCAGATTTGGAAACCGAGATCCAGAGAGGTGAAGTACTTACCGAAGGTCACATAGCTAGAAAATGGTAGAGCCCCAATTCAATGTAGCTCCAACATCCATATTCTTACTCTCTCTGCCTCCTGCTCCACAGTGCTATCAATACGATAAAAAACGATGATAAATAATAAGGAGGGGTGGGCAGAGGGGTATAAAACAAGTGCAGATTTTAGATCCAGAAAGGCTTGGGTTTAAGAGCTACCTCTGCTGTGGACCCTGAGCAAGTTGGTTAACCTCTCTGAGCCTCAGATTCTTTATCGTTAACAAGGAAATGAACTTAGGTGTAACTGTGAGATAGTAGGAAAGGGACTAATACAGGGGAGAAGCTCAGTTAATACAAGCTCTTGTTCCAGCAACGTATTCGACCACCTCATTTGGACAACTGCCTCACACTCACGGGAACAAGCAGGGGTTCTCACCTGGCTGTCAGCTCTGACTCCACTATTTCTTCATTGTGCAGATTGTAACCAGCTGCTTCACATCTCTGAGCATCAGCTTGCTTAAGTATTAACAAGATAAAAGTCCCTGCTTCAGAGGATTGTTGAGGGCATTAAGGGATCTACCACAAAAACCCTCAGTGCAATGCCTGGCGTGTGGTAAGTGCTCAATGAATAGTAGGTACCATCTGATTCTCACCTCTTGTAGGCACACAGTAGGGTTGCACCTCTTGGCCCCCTGGTGATTGGGTGGAGCCATATGACGTATTCCGATCAATGAATTATGAGCAAAAGTGACATGTGTCACTTCCAGGCCAGAACATTTAATTATCCCTGGGAGACTCTTAAAACCCCTTTGTCCCCTTGGACACAATGCTCATAAACAAGATGGTGGCTGCTCCCTCATCGTGAGTCCCTTTGTGACCACATGAGCAGTGTCCCTGTGTTGATCCATAATGGACATGAAGCATGAGTGAGAAATAAACTTTTGTTGTGTTAAGCCCCCCCAAGTGGCTTGCTTATTATTGTCGCAAAACCTAGCTTATTCTGACCTGTATAGCAGTTATATTAACAACTATTAGAATTTTTCCCTCCCACTGAAAAGGAAGTGACGAAGTAACATGTTCATAGCAATTTACAAAGCACGTTCATCATTCTGAAAATCCTTGATTTATCTCCACTGTACAGATGTGGACATGGAAGTCAAAGATACTTGTCCAAGGTTACACAGCTGGAAAGTAACTGAATTTGGATTTGAACCTGGCTTCAAATCTTCAGATCTGCCTATTTATAGCATGGTTTCCAGCCACAAGCTGCACCATTCAGGATGAATTTGGGTTGGAAACTTGGATCCTTGAGAGATTTCTAGGGGGTGGTGACAAGGTTGAACTTCACTTTGTTCTCTTTCCATCTCTGCCTCTCACATCTTGCTTTGCTCTTTCATAATTTTAATATCTGAAACTTCACACCGATCATGTAAGTGATGTAAATGTTTTCAGAAAACATGTGCTGGGCATATGATTTGGGCTTAGGCTCTGATGCTTTGTAATACTCATATTTTTCAACCAGAAAGATGCTTCTCTGCTCCACAGCTCCATCAGATGTTGCGTCTTCACTGTGGGTTTATTTTAGAGTCTTACCCAAGCTCCAGCCCCTTATTCTTTCCACAGCCCCAAATAAGTTCTTCACCCTGCAATCTCCAGCTGTGAAGTGGGATCATGAGACCTACCTCTCCTGTCTATAACAAAAGATGGGCATATGTGAAGAGCATTTTGCAAACTCAGTAGGGCACCGTATACTGTACACTATACGTGATTATCCAGCACTTGACTTATTTATTCAACAGCACACATTTATTGAACACCTACTGTATACAGTGCTGGGGTGGAGGGCTAGAGATAAGACATGAATGAGACTCTGTGCATGCCCTCAAGGAGGAAGTATGTTGTCACAGTTAAGAGCCTAGACAGTGGAGTCAGACAAACCTGGGTTCCATTCCTTATTCCGGCACTCATGTGTGCTCCAAGTCTTTTTCCTTCAACTGCAAAATGGTGATGATGTTAATATTTACCTCAAAGCACTGTTGTAAGGTTTAAATGAGATGATGCCTGGAAAGTGCCGTGCCTGACAGGTGGGAAGCATCGAACAGGGTCTTTGTGATTAAGCAGTGTTTGGGGGCATAGAAAGAGCTCTGTAGATATCTGTTGAAAGAGGGAATGGAGAGCGGCGCATGGGCATGAATGTACATGAGCCGAGGTCCTGGCTTCCGCGAGGGATCTGGCCAAGCTGACCTCCACATGAGCTAAGATGAGGCCCTGGGCCTAGACGCAGGAAAAGGCGAGGCCACCTCGGGCCCCTCCACTGGAGAAGCGCCCCTCAGGTGTCAGGAGCCCTCAAAACCACCAGGACGTTCTCGGCTCCACCACAGTGTGTAAGAAAACACTCTTCTAGCCAGCACTCCCTGCTTGGGCAAGCAAGTGTTAACATGAGAAGCGAGAAATGAGAAGTGAACATATGGAATGCCAATATAATGCAGAAATGTGGTATTAAACAACTCAGTGGCACAGGAGCAGCCACCCTCCAGGCTCCAACACTCCGCTGGGCTCCCTCTTTCTCTCTCTGCTTGGGTTGGCCCTTACCGCAGGTTCCAGTTTTTTAAAAGAAGCTTCCATCCAGGAGGGAGGGAGGCCGCACGTGGGTAACCAGGGCTTTGGGGTCCGGCAGATCCAGGTTTGAGTCCTCACATCCCACTTTCCCTCTGCAAGATCATGGCAAGACACATCACCCCTCTGAGCTCAGAGTCCTTATTTGTCAAGTGGGGCTGATACCACATTTCTCACCAGATTTGGACGTATCATTAATGGCTAACATTTACTGAGTACTCTTTAAATGCATTTCCTGCATGCACTCAATTAACAGTGACAATAACCCTAACACAGGTTATTATTATCATCTGACAGATTAGGAAACTGAAGTTCAAAGAGGTTGCATAACTTGCCCATCGCAGGTGAGGGGCTGAGCTGGGATCTGAACCCAAGTCAGCCTCACGCTAACGCCGTGCTTTCGCCGCTTCAACATTGGAAGACATTTGGCTCGCATTTCCTCCACTTCAAATATCTCTAAATCTGGGAAGACATGGGGGGAGGAAACCCAATTTTTTTTCTTAACCAGTTTGAATAATTAAATTTGGCAGCAAAAAGCTCAGTATCAAAAATACATTTCACCACCCCATTGCTGAATCTGTTTAATGTATTTTGAACCAGCTTAGCTCGGCTAGTTAGGAAATGGAGCAGGGGTTTAAATTTTAAAACTAGCAGCCAGGGGTCACATCTATATGTTGTTCGGGGAAGTCTGCTCTCAACCTAGGCTTCCCACAGGAGTCGTGGGGAGGTCACAGCCCCCTCTGAACTCGTCCGGGGCTCTTTAAAGGCAAGAACAGAAAGAGAGGAGGCTTGAAGGAAGACTTAAAGAAAGCTTTGCGTCTCAAGCCGTTTATTTCCATAACAAGCACGTTTCATCTTCAAAGCCTTTACAAGCCGTAATTAATCTTCACCACACCTAAGCGAGGTGGGTGCACGGCATCACCTGGGTTTTATAGGCCCAGGCAGCCCAGGAGAGGCCTTTGGATGGTCGAGCAGGCCAGGCTCAGATTTTCCAGTCCCAAGCCAGGCCCACTCGATTAATCTTCAGAAAATGTTTCCTGATGTGTAGGAAGAGGAAGCAGAAGAAGTTGGGACACACGCAGAATATAAACCCTGGTGTTATTGTCCTTTAAATAGGTTTCATTTTATTGGAATTATACACGGATAGTTAATTTTATTTAAATAACTCTTAATAATAATAACTCCTATTTGTATATGTATATTTAGCATTTCCAAGGCCCTTTCGTATGCACTATCTCGGGCTATCCTGAGCACAGTCATTTCAGCCAATGCATGTTTATTGAGCATCTACTTTGAGCCAGGCTCTGAGAGGCCTGGGGATGGAGCAGTGACGAAGGCAGAAGAGGGCCTGCCCTCACTGGACATGCAGTCTAGTGTGAGAAGCCCTGTAAAAGAGGGTCACTATTACCCTTGCTCCTCCCATTTTTTAACAGATGATGGAACTGAGGCTTAAGGGCACACAATGAATGGGTGGTAGGAGTTGAACTCAATCTGGGTTCAGCTGATAGTGTTCTAGCCGAGCACAAAGATGCTCATTGTAGCGTTGTCTAAAATGACAAAGAATTGGAAGCACCCTGTATGTCCGTCAGTAAGGAAATGAATACATAAAACGTGGGAAATGCGTGAGATGAAATATTACACCAGTCAAAGGGAATAACTTCCATCTACTTATAGATCATGTCAAAAGAAAAGGGCAAGAAGCCGAATTAGATGTATTACACGATATCACTTCCATAACATTTTAAAAGCAGACTCAAAGCAATGCTATCTATTTACATAGATGTGAATACAGATATAGAAGATAAATAAAGGTAGAAGATTGAAAGGCCCCACATTAGATGCACGGGAGTGGATGCCTTGGGGGTAGGGACAGGGTTATGAATTAAGGGTAGGGGACCAAAAAACGGGGGGGGGGTTGTCTTCATCTAAAGACAGTGGGGTGCCACAAACCAAGGGACCTGGCTGATAGACTTAATTCGTGTGAGTGCCCTTCCAGGACCCCTCTAAAACTAGTAACATCACAAGACACCCACATTTTCTGCTCTTTTACAGGCTATGTTCTTTCCCCTCAATCTCAGTGTCAGAATTCCCTGTCGAACTTGAACCAGCCAAAAATTTAAATGAAAACCAGGAACAAAAAGAGCAAAATTTCAAACCAACTTGAGAAGTGAACAGTGTCTGTTTGGCCAGCAAATGAGTGCTGTTGAGCATGTGTGACAGCCGTCACCGAGGAGAGACCAGGAGCAGCTGAGCTGTGAGCCCTTCCGTGGCTGGACCCGTCCCGTGGGCCAGGTCAGCCATGATGCCCCAGAAGCCCTGAGGCGGCAGAGAAAATCAGGGTTGAAGATTGCCCACAGAACCTTGCTTCCCGACTTCTCGAAGGCACGCTTGCCTGCTTCCCTGTTGGTTTCCTGCCACGACACGATCGATTCTTACAGATACGTTTTCTAGAAGTTAAGTTGTGCCAGGCAAACCATGCCAAAGCAGCCTCATTTCCATGTGTGGTCTGGGTGGATTGGGGGAGGCTGTAGGCAACACAATTCTGGATTTCAGCAAGGCATTCGGAGGAGTGTCTTTCCTACCTGGGTCTCCCGAAAACACAAATCTGACCTGAGCACTTCCGTGCCAAAACTTATGGCTCCACATTGCCCACGGGATAGATAGGGAACTCCTCAGCTGTGTACACAAGGCCCTCAATGATCTGATCTCTGCCAGACTTCCTCAGCCTCCTATCCTGGTGCTCTGCCCTCACCCTCTCCCCGCCAGCTATACCGAACCGCAGGAGTCCTGCAGTGCAATCTCCACTTTTGTTCCTCCAAGGTCTTGCAGAGGCTGCTGCCAGACAGCCAGAGTGTCTTTCCTTGCCCTTTTCCCATGGCTAATCTGTAAGCAGCTTCGTGACTCAGCTGAATTGTCACCTCCCCACCAAACTTCCCAGGCCCTTCCCCTTCTCCCGCTCCACCCAATCAGGAAGAATTGACATATCAACTAAATCAATTACTACGTGTAAGATGCTTAGAACAGTAAGCATTAGGGCTAGATGGGCCTCAAAACTTGGAACTTTTCAGATTTTACAAAATACATACAGTTTATATACCATGTATTATAGAAGAGCTTGAGTGGAACATGCAGCAGGTCCCTATAAGAAAACGTATTGCTGTTTTTGCAGGAAATGCATGAATATTCACCCACTAAATGAAGACTATAAAAAGTTTCATATCAGGTCAGGTAAGGTTTTGTCACTAAATTTCTGAAAGAAAATGTTGGTGTTGTTTTTCAGGGCATTTAGGATTTGGGGTTGTGGATCTATATTAATATTATTATTATTTTGTTTTTTTGTTCCACCAATGTAACAACAATCCTTAGGACTAATACGCGCACTTACTATTCACTAATAATTATGCAAAGCAATTGACGTAAATGACCTCATCCTTATGCCACCACGAGGTACAAAGAAGTTCTGTAACTTGCCCAAGTAAATGACAGGATGGAACTTGAATTCACAGCTTTTCTGTTGCCAAAACCTGTGCTCTTAGACACCACCCTATATCGCAGTTCCTTGCTGCACTTTACACATCATGGCACTTATCTCCTTTTACTGCAATTCATTCTTTTTTTTTTTTTTTGAGGAAGATTAGCCCTGAGCTAATGTCTGCTGCCAATCCTCCTCTTTTTGCTGAGGAAGACTGGCCCTGAGCTAACATCTGTGCCCAACTTCCTCTACTTTATATGTAGGACGCCTACCACAGCATGGCTTGCCAAGGGGTGCCATGTTCGCACCCGGGATCCCAACAGGTAAACCCCGGGCCACCAAAGAGGAACGTGCGAACTTAACCGCTGCACCACAGGGCTGGCCCTGCAATTCATTCTCTATGTTTATCTCTTCAACTTGGCTCTGAGCTCCTCTACTGTGGGGACGGGAGCTGATCCATCTCTGCCTGTGAATGAATGAATGAAATTCATATGCACAGGATGGGGAATGCTGTGAACTTGAGAAGACTGTCATGGCTGGCAGTGTCACATGTTCATGAATGGATTGGTGCCACCCATGTGTTCATGCACTAACATTGATTACACACCTGCCTTCTAAGGTCCCCAGAGTCAGGCAAAGAAATCAAGCCAGATTCTCTGCTCTCAAGGGGTTCACAGTCTAGGAGGGGAGCTAGGATGCTTCTCTATGCCACTGTAACATGAGGGCAAAGTCAGAGAAATGTCCACACAGTGCTTGGGAACTTGAGGGAAGAGAGCCCATCCCACAGGGGATCATAGAGGGCCTCATGGATATATCTATTAGCTACTTTTGCATAACAAACCATCCCAAAACTTAGTGGCTTAAAACAATTTCTTTAGCTCATGAGTCTATGAGTCAGCTGGGCAGTACTGCTGATCCAGGCCAGGCTTGGCTGACCCTTGCTAGGCTCACTTGGCATCTGAGGTCAGCTTGTGGGTGGGTCCTCCATGTGTGGTCTCTCCTCCTGCTCCACCAAGCTAGCCCAAGCTTATTCACATGGCAGAAATGGTGACTGGAGAAATGCGTAGGGTGCCTTGAGGCCTAAACTCCTACCTCACAGGTTGGCTGGAAGGGCTAACTGAGCTAATGCAGGGAAGGTGTGATGGTTAATTTTATGTCAACTTGACTGAGCCATAGGGTGCCCAGATATTTGGGCAAATGTTGTTCTGGGTGTGTCTGTGAGGGTATTCCCGGATGCGATTAAACTTGAATTGGTACACTGAGTAAAGCAGATGGCCCTCCCTAATGTGGGTGGGCCACATCCAATCAGGTGAAGGCCTGAATAGAACAAAAAAGCTGAGTAAAAGGGAGCTCCTCCCACCTGATTGCCTCTGAGCTGGGACTTTGGTCTTTTCCTGCCTTCAGACTCAAAGTGAAAAATCGGCTCTTCCTCAGTGTTGAGCCTGCTGGCCTTCAGATTGGAACAACACCATCAGTTCTCCTGGGACTCCAGCTTGCCAACTGCAGATCTTGGGAATGGTCGGCCTCCATCATTGTGTGAGCCCCTTCCTTACCATAATTATACATCCTATTGGTTCTGTTTCTCTGGACAACCCTGACTAACACAGAAGGTGTCAGGCACAGAATAGGCTCTCGGTGGCACAAGTGTCATTCTACTCCCTTCTCACCCCAGCAATGAGGCTAGCTTTTTTTTCCCTTTTTATTGAAGTATAGCATAAATACAGAAAAATGCCTGAATCACAGATCATAAGCTTGATGAGTTTTTTTGAAATGAACACACTTGTGAAACCATCACCCACATCAAGACAATCCAAACATTACCAGCACACACAACCCTCCTCATCGCTCCCTCTCCCCTCGCCCAAGACAACCACTTTTCTGACCTCTCGCACTATAGATTCATTTTGCTTGTTTTTGAACTTTATATAAATGGAATCAGATAGCATTATGTCTGGCTTCTTTCACTTAGCATTACATTTGTAAGATTTATTTATGTTGTTGCTTGGAACAATGATTTATCTTTTCTTTCTTTTTTTTTTTTTTTGAGGAAGATTAGCCCTGATCTAACTACCGCCAGTCCTCCTCTTTTTTGCTGAGGAAGCCTGGCCCTGAGCTAACATCCGTGCCCATCTTCCTCTACTTTATACGTGGAACGCCTACCACAGCATGGCTTTTGCCAAGCGGTGCCATGTCCACACCCCAGATCCGAACTGGCGAACCCCAGGCTGCCAAGAAGCGGAACATGCGCACTTAACCGCTGCGCCACCGGGCCGGCCCCTGACGTATCCTTCCTCATTGCTGCAGAGTACAGCGGTCCCCTCTTATCGACAGTTTCACTTTCTGTGCTTCCAGTCTACCCATGGTCAACCGCGGTCCAAAAATATTAAATGGAAAATTCTGTCAATAAACAATTCGTACACTTTAAATTGCATGCCGTTCTGAGTAGCATGATGAAATCTCAGTCCATCCCACCCAGGAGGTGACTCATCCCTTCGTCCAGCGTGTCCACGCTGTAGACACTACCCTCGCTTTAGTCAGTAGCTCTCAGCCATCAGATTGACTGTCACAGTACCGCAGTGCTTGTGTTCAAGCAACACTCATTTTATTTGCTAACGGCCCTGAGCCACAAGAGTAGTGATGCTGGCAATTTGGAAGAGCCAAAGAGAAGCTGTAAGGGCTTCCTTTAAATGAAAAGGTGAAAGTTCTGGACTTAATAAGGAAAGAAGAAAAATTGTGTGCCGAGGTTGCTATGATTTACAGTAACGTTTAATACAATATACTGTATATATACAGTATACAGTCATAATAATTCTATTCGATTATTAGTTACTGTCGTTAATCTCTTACTGGGCCTAATTTATAGATTAAACTTTATCATAGGTATGTATGTACAGGGACAAACATAGTGTACACAGAGTTCGGTACCAAGGTGGTCTCAGGCATCCACTGGGGGTCTTGGAACATATCCCCCGTAGATAAGGGGGAACTGCTGTAGTCTATTATACGACTTTATCACAATTTATTTATCCATTTTACTCTTAATGGATATTTGGATCATTTCCAGTTGGGTAAATATGAAGAAAGTTGCTATGAACATTCTTTTCCTTTTATTGTGGTAAAATGTACACAGCCTAACATTTACCGTTTTTAAGTGCACAGTTCAGGGGCGTTAAGGACGTTCACATTGTTGTGCAACCATTACCACTATTCAGCCCCAGAACTTTTTCATCTTCCCAAACTGAAGTTCTGTACCCATTAAACAATAACCCCCGTCATATACCCCTACCCCCTGGTAACCACTATTCTACTTTCTGTTTCTATGAATCTATGAACATCCTGGTACATATATTTTAGTGCGTACACACCCACATTTCTCTTAGCTAAATACTTAGTAATGGCTATGTCTGGTGTACATATGATCAGCTTTCAAAGATAATGCCAAACAATTTTCTAAAATGACTGTACCTGTTTCTACTCCCGCCAGCAGAATACAAGAGTTCCATTGCTCCACATTGTCACCAAGACTTGCTATTGTCAGAGTTTTAAATCTTAGCCATTCAGATGGGTGCAGGGTGGAATCTGCACAACTGTGGTTGTGATTTCTAGCTCCATGATTTCTAATAATTTGAGTCCTTTGTCATATGCTTATTGGCCATTTGGATTTCTGCTTTTGTCAAGTGCCTGGTTAAGGTTTTGGCCCAGTTTTCTATTGGGTTGTCCATCTTTTTCTTATTGACTTGTAGAGTTCTTCATATATGCTGGACACGAGTCATTTGTGAAAATGAGTGCATTGCAAATACTCTCTTGGTTTGTGGCTTACTTTTTTACTCTCTTCATGTCTTTTGATGAATAAAATTTCTTAACTTTAAGGAAGTTCCGTTTGTCAATATTTTTCTTTATATTAAAGTTTCTGTATCCTTTTTAAGAAATCTTTGCTTACCAAAGGTCACGGAGATGGTCTTCTTTGTTTTCTGCTAGAGGCTTCAGTGTTTGATCTTTCACATTTAGATCTGAATAAAAGCTACCGTCCCCCGTGAATTTTCTGACGTCCTCTGCCCAGTGCCCCTCTCTTTCTTGCTAGTACACCCCATCACCTTCCCTTTTTACCTTGTCCCAGCTGATGAGGGAAAGACTCATCCTCCTGTCAGAGCTGGCCAAGGAACTCAGGACTCAGTTTAGTGGGCAAAGTGGGAGGGAGACGCTGGCTGGCCTGGCAACCATTACAGCTGCACCTGTTTCCGCTAGGAACTTCTCAGCAGGCAGTCTAAGTCTGTTTTCCCTCAAAGAGACATTCCTTCCCCGCTCTAACCTGGCTGAGCTGAGGATGCAGACAGGGTTCCTCCTGGGCGTGTGGGGCTCTGGGCAAATATTTTCTGCAGGGTCTCTGTCTATATGAACAATTTGAATCGCTCAAAATCAGCAAGACACACCGTTCTGGTGACCCAATCTTACCAGATTCTGCAAAATTCCACGTTAGCCACCAGAAATGATCTGCTCACCAGGCTGCCTTCCTGGAACTGACATCTGTCCTGCCCACATAGGAACAAGCCTTAAAGCTCTTCAGGCATCTGGTTAAGGGGAGAAATGGATTCTAGGGTCTACAAAGATCCCAGCCCGAGCTCAGGGTACCCCACCCAGACAGCACAGCCAGCCTAGCCAATGCCAGCCACCAAAAGGTGGCTTAGAGAACTTCAAGGCGCTCTAAAGCATGAGGATCTGCTGAGGAGCAGATCTGGAGCAGGGTCTGAGGGTGGTTCTGGGTATGGTCACACCAGAGTGCGGTTAGGGGTCCTGACAGGCCTTCCCTGATCCAAACTTCACAGTTCAATTCCCCTCTCCTGCTTCCTTTCCTCTGGATCCCGTGTTGCCTGAAAGATCCATTGTTTTCCTGAATTCTTGGTCCACTGGCTTTCTAGCTCGTAAGAAGTCATGGCCTCATTTCTATTTCTTTTCTAGGTAAATGGTACATACGCTCCTCTTCGTCGACTGAACTTTCTCTGCCTTCTCTCTCTTTCATTCTCCATCACCCTCTCTCTCTCCCCTCTTCTTTCCTTCCTCATTTATCTCTCTTACTTCCCCTCTGTGCTCCTCCTCCTCCCCCCAACAGATGCACACTCACACTCACACACACATACTTTGAGCCCTGCCTCCCTTCTCGGCTCAGCCCTTCTCCCAGGCAGGCAGGCAGGAGTGCAGACCACATGTGGTGCCAGGAACAGGCAGTACCCTGGCGGATGTGGTGTGGCAGCCTGGTAACCATTTTCTTCACCTGATCCTCACTGCTAACATGTTGGAGCATCTCCATTTCTTAACCCTCTTGCTGCCAGTTGCATAGTCTTGAAGAGACAGAAGGGAGAAGAGTTTGGAAGAGCTTTCAGGACTCCCGTGTTCATTTATCCATTCACTCAGCAGCCATTGACTGAGCTCTAACCTGGCCTCCACAGGGCCCGGCTGGGCTCAGGGGAAGCAGAGGTGAGGCAGGCTTGGTCTAGCCTGAGAGGAGGAGCTGATAGTCTAATAAGGGAGACACAGCAAAAGTTCAAATCCAGCCTGATGCACACAGTGACGGAGGGAGGAGGGGGCCCTAGGACACCAGGCAGGGCACCAAACTGAGCTTTTGGGCTGGGGGGACTTGCAGGATGGAGGAGGTGTTGCCAGAGCTGAGTTGTAAAGGTCAACATGAAGGTCAAGTAGGAGGTAGCTGGGCAAGGTAGCAGGATAGAACATTCTAGGCAAAGGGGACAGCAGTTGGAAAGGCATAGAAGTTTAAGAGAGTTTGGTATATCCATGAAACCGTGCTCAGAATGGCTGTGTGTGTGTGTGTGTGTGTGTGAGTGTGTGTGTTTGGAGTGGGGATGGAGGATATGTAGGGAATGAGGCTAGAGAGCAAGGCAAAGTCCAGGTCATACTCAGAAGACCTTGAATGCCAGGTTAACTAGCCACCACTTTATCCTGAAGGCCATTAACAGAGAGTGGTAGAGTCAAATTTGTGTTTTCGAAAGAACTCTGGCTTCAGGGTAGAAGAGGAACGGGAAGGGAGAGGTGGGAGGTGGGGAGACCAGAGAGACGAGTCCTTGCCTCTTTCTGGTGCCCCTGCTGACCCCCACGGGGGACCATGGGCCCCCCCCCTTCCATCAGCCCCTGCCTCCACCTCAGGCTTGGTGTGCCAGGGGCCAGTTCATTACTGGGTAGCTGCAATCCCTTCTCCATGAAGGCCTTTAGGGCTGGGCCAAGAGGGGCAGCCCCAACCTAGGCTTTCCTGCCTCAGCTGTAGCCTCAGCCCACCAGGTTTCTGGACTTGACCTGACCAAAGAGGGGTGGGATTGGAGGGGCGGGGCACAGCTGCCCCATCCCTCTGGCAGGTGTGGCCCAGAAGCAATCTTGCCAGCACCTATCTGGCATCCATGTGTCTAGGGGAAGCTCTGAGGCCCGAGATCCCTCCTAGGCTCAACTTTTACTGGGAATCTTCTTGGTGGGAAAACCTAGACATCTGGATTCAGACTGACAGAAGGGCCTGGGCTCCTGTCCTACACTGTGGTCACCTACTGGCTGTGTGTGCTTGGGCAAGCCACTGCACCTCTGGGCCACCTTCCTCATCTGTAAGAAGAAATTCTGGTATTTACCCTGGAGTCTTGGGAGATTTCATAAGACGACTTAAGCATTTTGCACAAAGTCAGACACCTGTGGGCACTAGGCAAGTGGGGCTGTGATTGTCATCCTTGTATTCTCTGATGGCCCTGTTGGAGTCCTTACTAGTTGTATGACCTTGGGAAAGTTACTCTCAGTGGGACTCAGTTTCCTCACCTGTAAAATGGGAATACTACTAGTATGTGTTGTAGGGAGTTATGAGTTAACCCGGGAGAAGGGCTTACAACTGTGCCTGGTCGACAGTAAACACACACTTCTATGTTCTTAATTGAATTTCTCACAAGAAATCTGTTTCTTCTCTGATGTAGAGTCCAACACTGAAGCAAGAACCCCTTGAGTAGGGCCCTGAGATCCAGCTTCGATCCAAGCAGTCCCCAGTCGCCATATAACACGACAAAGCATTAGATGTGGAACTGTGCCTGGTGGGATTATGCTTAAGACATTTCACAGTCAATCCTATCAAGACTGTTTGCGGAGGCAGATGTGAATTTTGTTCTGTGAATTGTTCAGCTGACTGTAAGTCACTTCTAGGTTGGAGTAGGTCGTTCATTTATTCAGTCAACAAACTCTGGTACCTTCTCTGTGCCAGAGAGGGATGCCGAGGGAAGCACACTGAAATCACTGCTTCTTATCAGCGAGCAGACATGTTACTGGATTTTCCTAGGTGGGTGATGTAAGCAAATTCCACTTCCCTGCAAGAAGAGCCAAGAGCAAAATTATTTCTCCTCTTCCAACAATTCCATATGATGCTTCCAGGTCTGGCAAAGGCATTCCCTCTATTTAGAACCACTGAGTAGAAGCTTTCCAAGAAAATTCTAATGCAACATTTCATTTAATCTGCAAACAACCCTTTGTGGAAGAGATGATTATATCCTCCCTACAGGAGAGAAAACAGACCTGATGACCCACCCGGATCACCAGCTAGAGAAGGGAGGAGCTGGCACTAGAACCCAGGTCTCCCCAGCCTTGAAGTTCACATTCCGTTCACTGCGCCATGCTGACCATTAAGGATCCCTCTAGTCCCTAATTACTGTGATTCTTTCTCTTTTTAGATTTTAGTCTCTGGGGAAAAGAAATGTGTCTTCCACTCTCCCTCTACGGGTAGGAAGAACCCAGTCTCAGACTGGCCTTGATTCCGGATGACTGAGTAGTCTCAAGAATGATCAGCATCCATTTTTTTCCCTCAAATCTTTTTTTTTCCTCTTTACCAAGGTAAAGCATGTCTATTTTTAACGATTCAAATATCATCGGAACGTTTAAAAACTGAAAGTCACAGGTACTCCCCTTGCCTGAAATAACAGCTGTTAACAATATGGAACATATTCTTCCAGTCTTTTCCCAGGCAAACACTAACAGCACACACAAATATAATAATTGTTAGTATTACAGAAATTAAGCATGCCATACACCTTTTAATAAAATTTAACATGCTATCAAGGACGTCCTTCGTGGTCAGTTCATATAACCCACCTCATTCTTTTTAACAGGTTGCTATAGACTGAATGTTTGTGTTCCCCCCAAAATTCATGCATTGAAAGCTAATCCCCATTGTGAGGGCATTTGGAGGTGGGGCCTTTGAGAGGTTATTAGGTCACAAGGATGGGGCCCTAATGAATGGGATTAGTGCCCTTAAACGAGACCCTAGCGCACTCCCTCACCCCTTCCCTCCTCCATGTGGGGACACAGTGAGATGACCATCTGTGAACCAGGAGGTGGGCTCTCCACAGACACCAAACGTGCCAGCGCCTTGATCTTGGACTTCCCAGCCTCTGGAACTACAAGATAGAAACTTCTGTTGTTTATAAGTCACCCAGTCTATGGCATGTTTGTCATAGCAGCCCGAACTGACTAAGACATAGGCGCATGGGGATCCAAAGGATGGATACACCATAGGTTTCCCCGCCACTCCCCTGTGGATGGATATCTGGGCTGTTGCCTTTTTTTGCTTAGAAAAAACGTTGCTGTAAGGATTTATGAACATTGTCCCACCATGCCCTGTGCTCCCCACTTGAAGTACTTAGGATAATCTCATCTAAGTATTTCTGTGAATGGGTCTTCAATGAGTCTCTCCCCTACCAAGCTCTGAGATTTCTACGGGCTTGTGTCTGTATGTTCATGGGAATATCTCCCTGCCTAGTTCAGTGCCTGGCACACAGTAGGACCTCAGTAGGTCATTTTGTATGAACAACTAAAGGAATAAATTACTGAATGGACCTATGCATAGCTGTGTTTGCGTCTGCAGGGTGCATTTCTAAAAGGAGAAACACAGGTCACAGGGTGTGCATATTTGTGCACAGGCTACCAAGTTGTCCTCCGAAAAAAAATGAAGCAAGGTGAGGGAATGAGAAGGCTGGTTTCGCCACACCACAAGGAAGGGACTTTGGGGGGACATGACAGTATAGTTGTATTCCATTTAGTTCCACAAAGGGTGCGGAGAACTCAGTCATGGATCTTCCCCGCGCCGCCCTTGAGGAATTCTCACCTGCTGCCCAGAGAAGAAAGGAAATATGAACCTGCTTTGCCCCGGCAGGGGAGACAGCCCCCTCCCCAGCCTCCGTGTGTGTGGGCGCTGCGTACTCCCAGCTGCGCCCCACCCTGCCTCCAGCCCCTTGGTCTCCCACCTGCCGGCAACCAACAGTTAAAGATGCAGCCTTTGAAGTCTATGTCTGCCCTGCCAGCTTTGGTGTGGCAGCCCTGTGTCCTCTCCTCAAAGGCAGAATAGGAGCAACACACAGTCTTGCTTTAAAACTGGGGATTATGCTACAGCTGGACAGGGCTGGGAGCTCAGGCAGGAGGCCAGGAGTTAGGTGAGCAGGAGATGGCCCACAGGACCACTCTGCGCCATGCTAAGTGCTTTCTTGTGGCCTAAGGGATGGCTCTGTGGGGTTTCATGTGTATGTGTGTGTTGAGAATGGGAGTGTCCTAGACGCACAGGTATCACATGTCTTCCTCTGTGGGCATCCACCCCAACCTTTAAGGAAGCAACGGGAAGACCAAGAGATTCAAGGCCTATGGCTTGGTTGGCAGGCAGGAAACAGCTGGCGTTCCCCATCGTTTAGGCTGAACCTCTCTTGGATAACGTGTCACATTTTACCTTTCACTCTCTCATTCAACAAATATGAATGGAACACCCGCTATGGGCCAAGCACTACTCCAGCGACAGCACTATGAACAGGCCAGATAAGGTCTCTGCTCTCATGAACTTTATATTTTAAGAGAGAGCAGACTGTAGGAGCACAAGCAAATAACTGAGCTAAATAACTCCAGATGGAAAGTGTTTTGAACAGAATAAAACAGGCAATGTGTTCGAGAGAGCAGTGGGGACTTCCTCTAGGCTGGGTGGTCAGGGGAGGCCTCCCCGAGGAGGCAGCATTTGAACTGGGGCTAGAAAGAGGAGATAGAGCCAGCCCAGTGATGAACTGGAAACAGACTGTTCCAGGAGGAGTGCAGGACAGGTGCAAAGGCCCTGACACGAGAAAGAACTTGGTGCTTCATTTTGTGAAATGAACTTGGTGTTTCCTCGGTTTCAATGGTCTGAAAGATGACCAGAACTAGAATATGGTAAGCCAGGGTTAGATCAGGCAGGGCCTGGTGGGCTGTGGGAAAGGGTTTGGATTTTATTTTAAATGCAGCAGGAAATTATTTCCTACCTTGTATGCAAGTAATTGTTGAACATTCATTCATTCATTCATTGACTCGTTCATGCAATCAGTCAACTGGTGAGTCAGTTAACAATCCTTTTCTGAGCACAAGTGCAGGGACTGGGGATATAGAGATGAATGAGAGACAGTCCCTGTCCTCGCAAATCTCACAGCCTGGTGGGCAGAGACAGCGTGGACACAGACACAATCCGAAGGGAAAGCAGAGGGACGTCCAAGGGGCTGGGAACCCAGAGCAGTGAGCATTGGCTTCTGAGGTGGGAGGATCAGAGAAGACCTCCAAGCATATACGGTATATTTGAGCTGGATCTTGAAACACCAAGCACCATGCTGGCACATCCAAGTTCTCTGTATATACTCATTAAGTGAAAGAAGGATGGGAGAGTGGAAGAGAAGGAAGAAGGAAGGACGGGAATTTGCCAAGCACTGAAGAGAGAAAGAGCTTTAGAAGCAGAAGGAACTATCTGTACAGTTTTAGCAATGGGGAACAGTGTGGGGAAGGGGTAATTCAGTCTCAGAGGAGATGTCTCAGAGGTAACACATGAGCAGACACTTCCCACCTCCTTTTCTGGAACTCCTACCACGTATGCCACATAGTAGGTGCACATTAAATGTTGACGGATGCAGTGGTATTTGCTGCTATTTGCTAAATATTTCAGTTTCTCTGCTTTTGAGACATGTGCTAGGATTGCACTTGTCTGCCGTATGTAAAATTAGTTATGGTTATGTGACTTGCCTTGGCCAGTGAAATAGGGGCAGAAGTGATGTGAGTCACCCCTTAACGGAAGCTTTAAGAACCAGTGAGTGATTGGCAGTGTCCAATTCTCTCTGTTCAGCTATCACAGAAGCACAGAGAAGGAGCCTCCTGAGTGTGGGTCCCTGAGGGTGGACAACAGACAGTAGAGGTCCCCAGCCAACTTACAGTGTACATACGGAATGAACCATGGAGATTCTGGGGTGGTTGTCACTGCAGCAGAACCTATCCCATCCTGACTGATAGAAGGAGTGTGTGAATGGAGCCGAGGGAAGATTTCTGAGGTAAGGCAGGGGCATGAGGCCCCTTCAGAAGTTACGGGTGTGATGAAGCTGTCAAGGAATGAGTCATCCCAAAGCCCACTAAAAATATTTCTTGAGAAAAGAATGTTGAGGCCTTGCTCTTAATTTAGCCAGTCAAAGGGAACTGGAGTGTCCCTTCAGTCACCCTGACCTCTGGCAGGTTTTCCCTCTTCTTCCTTCCCAGCAGCAGCATTTTGAGCTTCCTAGGATCATACCTGTAGCGTTTGTTCATCCCATTGGGTCATTCGTTGTTTCCCAGCCATTTCTTGTGACCTAGTCTGTGCTGGACCTTGTGCTCTGGGCAGAGAGAGAGAAAGTGTCCCAAGCAGGAGAGACTGAGTTGGCTTCCCTGATGTCTGAGCTAGGTGAGGGAGAATGGACCAGAGTTCACCCAATGGAAAAGGCAGGAAGATATCTCAGGCAGCAGGATCGACATGTGCAATGGTGCAGGGTTATGAAAGAGAAGTGAGGCTCTCCGTGGGGCGAGAGGGTTAGGCATGGAAAGCTCGTGAAGGGTCTTGAGTGCCAGACTGAAGGATTTGGACTCTGTCCTAATGTCAGTAGGGAGCCAGCAAAGGTGTTTGGACAGAAGATGGGCTGGGAGAGAGGTGAATTTTGCTGTAAGAAGCACCAGGCAGGGGTCCACCCACTCTGACTTCCCACTTTGGCCTCTGGCAGTGCAGCCCCAGAGAGACCAGTCTCTGCTCTGTTTCCAGTATCCCCATCACGTTACTCAGCCACCTGCTGCAGACCTCGCTATCTGCCTCCCAGATCGCAGCAGAGCCCAACCTTTGCCCAGCTGATAGCATCTTTGCTTCCCTCTCTGCCTAGACAGGGGCTTTTTAAACAAACAGAATTGATCAACAGTTCTGAGTGAAGCATCTAGAGCCCACAGACCCAGATTCAAGTACCAGTCCACCAGTTTCCAGCTGGATGACTTTGGCAAGTGAAGTAACCTCTGTGAGCCTCAGTTTCTTCATCTGCAAAACGAGACTGACGATTGTCTACATCTCACAATGTTGTCGAGAGAAATAATCCAAGGAAAGAATTTATTAGGTGCCTGGCGCATGGTAAGGCTCAGTGAATGGTAGATGTGATTATTATCAACAAAGTGTGACATCAGACGGGACAAGAGTAATGTTTAATGTGTGTGCAGTGCTGGGAGGGTGGGAATGTTACTTTTTCCCACCTATGTTTACAACAGTCTTTGGACTCTTACAGCTTGTGCCCAGTATGCCTTGAATCTCCTTGAAGGCCCTCATCTCCCTGTGTCCTGGAGGGCGCACTAGCCAGGTGGGCAGTTTGCACCAGGGACGGCTACCTGAGCACAAGGTCTTGGATCTGCGTCACTCTGTCTATGAACCCTGGGCCAGGGATGGGCAGCTTTGAAGGGCAGCTACAAAGGTCCCCCTGCCTCTGCCTGAGATGGCCAGGTCTCCACAGGGGACAACACCCCACCCATTTCAGAGGATGTCTGTGATAAAGGGTGTTAGAGATGCCAAGTGTGCTCTGGAAAGTTCCAGAGGCTGCTTCTGGAATAAGCCTGGTTAAGGTGGGCACAGAACAGACTTTCGGCTTTGGTCATATCTGGATAATTGGGCTAAATTTTTCCTTAGGACCAGAGAGGAAGGAGCTGGCCTTGGTTGTGTGTCTACTGTGTGCGGGAATCTCAGCACGCTTGCAAGTCAGTCCTCTAGTCCCTGACTTACAGATGACAACTCGAGGCTCAGAAACAGAAACAGCTCAGAAACTTGTCACACAGCTCTAAGCAGGGAAGCCAGGTCCACCTGACCCCAAAACCCAATGACTTTTATTCCTATGAACCTAGGGGGGACATGTTTGAATGCCTCTTAAGGGGTCCCTTCCGCCAGGCTAAGCCCTGTTCACACTCTGTTTTCAGAGAGTAAATCTGATGGTGTCACCCTCCAATCCTCACCCTCAATCTGCCTGAAGCCTTGCCACGGCCCGCCTTGGCCTACAGGTGAAAGCTTTCTTAGGATGGAGACTCCCTAAGCCCTTGACTGGCTGACCCCACCTCCCAGACTCCTCCAGCCCCTGCCAGGCACCTAGTCCTGATCGATCCACCGTCCTCCAGTAATACGTCCAGGCCTTTGCCCATCTTCTTTCCTCTGCCTGCAAGACTTCCCTCCACAAAAATCTCTGCCTGGAAAACCCTGACTTTTCCCTCTCGGCAAAGCTCCAGCCTCGCCTCGTCTGGGAAGCCATCCTTGGTGCTCCCACAAGAACCCCTCTACCCTCAGCCCTCTAACGCTCTCCGTCAATCTCTGTTTAGGGCCTTTCTCCTCCACGGGACCATAAAGCCCTGGAAGGCCAAGGTGCTTATATGCCTCCAACTCCTAGCCCAGGAGCACACAGATCTCTCAAGCAGATATTAATCTCTGTATGTATGATTTTTCTCCCCAACAAGGGAGGCCTGAAGGCTATAGTGAGGGCACATTATTCCAGGCAGAGTCATAGCTAACAGTCACCAAGGCCCCACTCTGACCTGGGTCATAGCCAAGCACTTCACGTAGAATCTCTCATCGACTCCACACACCTTGTGAGGAAGGTTGTTTTTTTCATACCCTTTTTACCCAGAAGAAAACTGAGTCCTGGAGAGCTTAGGCATCTTGCTCAAGGCCTCTCCAGCTGCTTAGTGGCAAATCCAAGATTGTGAACTGAATCTGAATGTCTTCTTCTCATGCGTTTATTTGATCTATCAAAATTTACTGAGGGTCTGCTCTGTGCCAGGTACTGGGGACACAGCCATGAATGCTAGATAAGGTCAGTGTGTGTGTGTGTGTGTCTGAGTGTGAGTGTATATGAGTGTGTGAGAGTGAGTATATATGTGTGAGTGTGTGTGTGTGCACATGTGTGTGTGTGTGATGGAGGATGCAGGTGGTGACCAGGGTGAGGATCAGGGAAGGCTTCCCACAAGAAGTGACGTTCAAGCTGAGACCTGAGAATGGTAATGGTTAGGTGAACAAAGGTGGAGGCGGGTGAGTTCCTTGGGGGGAGCAGCCGAGGCGAAGGCCTGGAGTGAGACAGAGCTCAGTGGCTTGGAGGGGTTGGGGGCGGAGGCAGGGCAGAGGCTGGTGGGAGACAAGGCTGGAGAAGGAGACGGGGGTCTGACCACGGAGGGCCTTCCCAAAAAAGTCACCTCATAGATTTTTAATGACTTAGAAGCTCAGTGCCCTTCAGGGCAGGAAAGAGGATTCTGTGCATTCGATGTTGTGGGAATCTCCCGTGCCCAGAGCCCTCCTGAGAATTCCTCTGTTAGAAGACCAGAGAAGGCGGACCAGAGGCGGGCAGGAAGGCAGTCCCAGCTCTCAGACAACTCTGGAGTGGCGTGTAGTATCTGCTGGGTCCTGGACCACAAGCCAAGCACCCTGAGTTTGGACCTTGGGGGCTGACCTGCTGTGTGGGCCTGGGCGAGTCACTTCACCTCTCTGACCCAACAGTTATTCTCTGTGAAATAGAGACAAACCCCTATGGAGGTGCCCTAGAAATGCTTGCCCCTTCATTTCCTCCTGGAGAGAGCAGCTTATCCTGCCCAAGAGGGCCAGCTCAGGATGGAATAAAACATTCATTGGACATGCTCTGATTCTTTGCAACTCCCAGCAGGCAGTAAAGCACAGGGCGGAGAAGCTGTCCCTGGGACGCTCTAAGATGAAAGTGTGTCCGCCATAAGGAGCAGCTCCCTACTGGCCTTGTATAGACCCTCTTTGCCAGCCTCCGGGCTGCCTCTCCACTCTGCCCAGAGGCCAAACATGCCAAAGGCTTCTGTTTTTCCCCACCTTTTCACTCTGCCTCTGCACCAAGGAGAGGCTGATAAGCCTGGAGCTGCCACTTTCCAGCTGCCTGTTCCTGGCCAAGTTGCTTTCCCTGTCTGAGCAGAGTGGTTAAGGGCACCGGTTCAAGGTCCTTCCTAGCTGTAAGGCCTGGGGTGAGTCTCTATGAGATTCATTTTCCTCACGTGGAAAACGGGAGAAATAATTACCACTGTGATAAACAGACAATGAATGGAACGCGTTCAGCCTGGCGCACAGTGAGCACACAATAAATTACAGAGCATGGTTTCTTTTGTCTTTGCCTTCTAGTCTAGGAAGAGTTTCCGTTAAAAGTAGGGGAAACGTCAGCTTAGGTTTTTTTTATTGTGGTAAAATATGCATAACATAAAGTTTACCATGTTAACCGTTTTTAAGTGGCATTAAGTACATTCACATTGTGCAATCATCACCGCCATCCACCTCCACTTTTTCATCTTCCCAAATTGAAACTCTGTACTCAGTAAACAATCATTCCCCATTCCCCCTCTCCCCAGCCCCTGGCCACCACCATTCTACTTTCTGTCTCTAGGAATTTGGCCATTTTAGGTACCTCATATAAGTGGAATCATACAGTATTTGTCCCTTTATAACTGGCTTATTTCACTTAGCACATGTCCTCACGGTTCATCCATGTTGTAGCATGTGTCGGAATTTCCTTCCTTTTCAAGGCTGAATAATATTCCACTGTATGTATATCCCATATCTTGTTTATCTATTCATCTGTGAATGGACACTTGGGCTGCTTCCATCTTTTGGCTACTGTGAATAATGCTGCTATGAACGTGCGCGTACAGATATCTGTTTGAGTCTTTGCTTTCAATTCTTTTAGATATATACCCAGGAGTGAAATTGCTGGATCACATGGTAATTCTATGTTTAACTTCTCTGTACTGTGTTTTAAGGCCTCCGTTTCATTAAACAGGGCCACCATGGCCAGATAGAGGCTCCTCCTCCGCCCCTCCTCCCTTGTCCAGCACAGAGTCAACGCAGGCTCTGCCCACTGCCAGGCTTTAGTGCCCAACCCAAGCTCCTCTGCGCTACACTGACCTCCACTGTGGTGGGTGCAGTTGGCGTGTTCCTGGCCCTCCACTGACACATGGCGTCCAGCCATCCCTGGCGGGGCAGCTCCTGCCTCTGGCTCCCACTTCAAAGAGGAATTTAGGGCCCACCTCCTGTTTCCTGGAGCTCCCGGGATGAAGCTGAAGCCCTGTGGCCTTGGAGCACCACTGTCTGGGAGGATTACCTCTTCCCACTGCCAGCCCAGAGAACCCCAGCCCCAGGGCATCATTGACTTCCCAGGCACACCAGCCCTCTGGAGTCTGCACCCAGGCAGGTTAGTGTCCTGGTTACAAGCATGGGCTTTGGGATCAGACAGATCAGGGCTTGAGACCTAGCTGTGGAAGTTGCTAAGTATGTAACTTTGAGAAAGCCACTTCTCCCCTCCGAGCCTGTTTCCTTGCCTATAAAAGAACCTAGTAATGGACTCTGTTAATGGGGAAATTGAGCAAATGCATGGAAAGCCCTGAGCCTTCTGCCTGGCACAGAGCAAACGGTCAGTAAATGGAGCTGCATGACCGTGGTCATCACCTGGTCAAGCAGGAGACTGAAGGAGGCAGAGCTTCCAGACGGAGGGGTGCTGGGATGGTGAGGCACTTCCGAGCAGGGTTCTCAGGGTCTCAGCTAAGGACACCTGGGGGGAAGATTCCAGACTAGCCAAGCCAAACTCCCCTCCTCCCCATGGGCCTATCTTCCTTTAAATTCCCTTTCCTTATTGTGAGTCGAAGGTGAGGAGCACCTACATTTATAGACTATCATTGGTGCGCAGAATTGTGTCTCATGGAAAAAGGTGTCAGTTCTTACAACTTAGTTTATCTTTCTTTAATTGAGTAGAATTTTTTAATAGAAAATCGATCCTGTTTTTTGCCACTAGAAAGGCACATACAGGAGGCAGCAACATGGAGGTTGCTTCCTCATCTTTCTTTAAATCCCTGTATTTGAACAGGGCCTTAGTGATCACACAATTTCCACATGGTGTGTTGGTCATCTCAACCCACTTTACAGATGGTGAAACTGTGGCTCTGAGAAGTGAAATGGGCGCCATAGAGAACTGGAGTTGGAAGTAGCTCTTTCTGTCTTAGGTGGTTCTCACCCAGCACATGTTGTGGGCCAGGCACAAGGCCTGGGAGATGGTGATGACGCGGGGCCACCCTCTTGCTCCCTACCGTGTTTGCAGGATTTCTTCTATCCTTGGCCTGGGAGAAGAGTCAGCTGCTCTGCATCTCTGACCCTCCTTGCCCCCACATGCTGCCCTGGACTGGCTCCTAGGGTTCCTAAGTGACAATTAGGTACATTGTGGCCTGGGGTGGGAGTGTGGGACACTGCCCTGCCTCCCTCAGAGCTAGTCCCACTCCAACCCTTGGCTTTCTAGTTCCCTTGAAGATAAACACGATGATCCCAAAACTTTCTATTCTTGCCTCCAATTGTCCTTAGAGTCTTTGCCACTCCCATCCGCACTTTCAAACTCTGTCCTTTGCTACTTTATATAAGCTGAAAGGCTCCACGTGAAATTAGAGTGCAGGTGAGGCCTCCAAGCTTGGCAGGGCCACATGTCCCCTCCCACATCGCTGCCCCCTCCACTTCACTCCAGCTACTGCTGACCCAGGGCTCCCTTCTCCTTAGCTGACACTATGGGTGTTTTGGAACAAGACATAGGAGTTTATATTTTTCCCTGCCTCCTCTCATCTTGTAAACCCCATCTTGTTGAGATCATTTTGGATACTTATTATACGGAATGTGCTTCCACAGAACAGCGGTCTCCATGAGGGCAGGTACCTCTCTGTCTCCTTATCTGATTCTCGGTTGTTCCGCAAGGCCTCGCTCGGTCCTGGCAGAAGAGGCACTCAAAAAAAACTGAGTTCTATCATCCAACATAGTTTCTGGTCTCCCTTCCTCAAACCATCTGCCAATGGGACAAGCGGGCCATCCAAGGTTTAGCATCATCACCTGTGACTTGGATGCGCTGAACAAGACCCAGCATAGAGGAGCTAGGGTACCCCACTGGAGGTCTCTTTTCCAGTCAATCCCCTTTCATTATGGGTATTTAACTTCCTAATCATCTTTGAATCTATCCTACGGCTTCTCTGTCCTGTTTACAAGAAGACCGTGAGAGGCTGGACTCACTCTCTCCCTCACACCCTTCCAGATCCACCCAGCTGGTGACCCTGGAAAAGAAAGAAGCCAGGCTGATCTGGCATGACTTGTTCCTAGGGAGTCAGTGTGGGGCCCTAGGAATCACTGCTTTCTCTTTTAAGTGCTCTCACAAGCCCCAAGTTTTCCAGAATCTTGCTCAGAGTAATATTAAGCTCACCACCCCATGCATTTGAAGAATCTCTTGGCTTCCAGATTTTGAAAATGCAAAGCACCCTTGTCCATTCCTTAGGCCCTTGGCTCTTCTCTGGTTCTCCTAGATTCCCTAGGGAGCCAGGACAGTGACTTGGCAGTACCGTGTGCAAGTTCTCTCATTGCCCTGGAATGAATTCCTCCCAGCCAGGAAAGTTAAACTTCCATGCCTCCTGGTGCCCTCTCACCACTGCCTCCCTACTCCTGGCCTCCTGTTTCCATTCAGCAATATTCATTCTGGTCTTTCTGATCTGCTGATATCTTCCTTGCTGGCTGAAGTAGGTTGAGCAGTGACTCCCAAAAGGATATGTCCATGTCCTGGACAAATGAATGTGATCTTATTTGGAAAAAAAGGGTCTTTGCAGATGTAATTAAGTTAAGACTCTTGAGATGAGAGCATCCTGGATTACACAGGTGGGCCCTAAATCCAATGATAAGTGTCCTTAGAAGAGAAGAGGAGAAGACACAGACCGGGAGGAGGAGAAAGCCACATGAAAATGGAAGCAGAGATGGGAGTTATGCGGCCACAAACCAAGGAATGCCTGGAGCCACCAGAAGCTGGGAGAGGCAAGGCAGAATTCTCCCCTACAGCCTTCATAGGGAATGCGGCCCTGCTGACACCTTGATTTCAGACTTCTAGCCTCCAGAACTGCGAGGGGATAAATTTCTATTGTTTTAGGCCCCCCAATTTGTGCTGATTTGTTACAGCAGCTGTAGTAGCTGTGGAGACCAAAGCCCCAGATCTGCCTGCTCCTCATCATAAGCTCCCTTTGGGATGACCACACCAGCCTCCCCTGCGGCCTCCCTGCCTCCAAGCTCATCGCTCCATCCCCTCTGCTGTACCATGACTGCCAGAGCGATGTTGCTAAAACACGACTGTGTCACATTCCTGTTTGAAGCCTGTATCAGCTAGAACTTTCTATTCCAAGTGACAGAAAACCCAACCCAAACTGGCTTACACAAAAAGGAATTTATTGGCTCATGAAACCGAAAAGGCCAGGGGCTAGGGCTAGCTTCATCGCAGCCGCATTTGGGGCTGAAACGATGTCATTGGAACTCCTTTTGCTCTCTCTCGCTGCCTTCTGCTCTCTTGGCTTTGGTTTCAAGCTCTGCATGGCAGTGAGATGGCGGCAGCAGCCCCAGGCCCTACATTCTGTCAGATTAGAGACCAGCAGAAAGGTTCAAAGACCTCTCCCAGGTCTTCAAGCCAAAGCCCTGGATTGGCTCCCCTTGGGCCTGTTTGCCGGTCCCCTCAGCCAATCACTGTGGCCACAGGAATGGAATGCGCTATTGGCTTAGGTCTGGGTCACATGCTCCTTCTCCCAGGGTCATGGAGGAGTTACCTCTACCAGAACCACTTGGACTGGGAGGGAAGAAGGGGAGAAAAGGAGGAAGACACAATCCCCAAAGAAAAGTGCTACCCAAAGTATAGCAAATGCATGCTGAGCAGACAAAAAAAAAAAAATCAGTAAGTGTCCACGCAGATGCTCTGCAATGGTTCCTGCCAGGGTGCATCAGGATCTGTGGCCCTGGTCTCCAGCCTCATCTCAATTCCAATTCACTTGACATCTCCAGGCATATCCTGCCGTTTCTTGCCCACGTGCGTTTTTTCACGTGGCGCCTTTTACCCAGAATATTCTTTTCCCTTTCCCCACACCCTTCATCTGACTAATTCCTACTCCTCCATGAAGATTCTGCTCAGTTGGAGGTTTTGCTCTACTCTGGACCCCAAACCATCTGAAGTGCATCTGTGAAGGCCCTTACCCCATTGACTGAACTTGGCTGCTCACGAGTCTGTCTCCTCTACTGCAATCTGCACTCCATCACGATAAGGATAGTTTTTTTTTTTTTTTTTTTTTAACAAATGCATAAAGCCTCTTCCAAGGGCCAACCACCATTCTAAGCTCTTTACAAATATTAACTCATTTAGTTCTCAGAATAAGCACACACAGTAGGTTCTATTCTTAACCCTACTTTAAAGATGGGGAAATTGAGATGTGGGGGAGGCGTATGCCTCATCTCTCTGTTTCCTGGGCCCAGCCCAGGGCTAGGCACATGGTAGAAATTCAAAAACTGTGTGTGTCTCAGGTTGTCTCTCCTGGTTGTTGAATCTTACCACATGAGGCCACTTCCTCAGATTTTCCTTTTTCCCAAAGATGCCCATATTCTGGGTCTTTCCAGCCTGGAAAGGGAGTGTTGAGAGGCAGCCTCAGCCAGAGCAGCTCGGCTGACATCTCTCTGGCTCTGCATCTGGTGTCCAGGCCAGAGACCCACGGGCTGGCACAGAAGCCTGTGACATGAGGAAGAGACCTGAATCTGGACCCTTTAGGCCCATGAAATCCCTGCAGTTAGAGGATGAGCCCAGGAGACTCCCAGGCGGTCCTCTGCCGCCCCCACTGCAGTGCCCCCTCCCCCTCCACATTCCCAGGGCCCAGTCCAGGGGTCCCGTTCTGATAGTCACTTACCTGAACAGACTCCTGAGGACCACTCTGTCCCCAGACCCCAAACCTGAAGCCTCCTGAGCTTTAACTGGCTCGAAATGAACACATGTGTGTCTTGTCCTCATAGCAGGCATTATTTAAGACCAATGAGTCTCCACCTCGGCAGACATGCCCGGTCCTTCCTCTTCCGTCTCTCTCTCCCCACTGGCTCCTGTTCCCATCCCTCCTCCATCACCCTGTCCGAGTTGCCTCTTCCTCACAGGCTCTTTACTCTGTGCGGCCCTGTCTGACTGTCCATCTCTGTCCTTGCTTTGCCTCTAACCTCTTGTCTCTTATCCTGGTCTCTTCCGGTCTGCCTGTCTCTCTTTCTCCTTGTCTCTTTCTACTGGACTCTTCTCTTCTGTGTCCCATGGTTATCTGTCTACCTGTTTCTCTCCTGGCCTCTCTCTCCCCATCCTTGGTTACTTGGGATGTCCAGAAACGGGCCTGGGACCTCTCGCTTTCTCATCAGAGTGAGAGAACCCCTCTGTAGCAGGGCAGCCCTGGGGCCTCCCACCCATGACTCTCTCTCACTCTGTGAGCCTCCTCTCTGCTCCCCCTGCTCCTCAGGGCTCCTCTGCCCAGCCCAGGGGGCAGCAACCCTGAGGGCCACACAGGCAGGGTGGCCGTCTGCTGCCCTGAGGACCCAGGCCGCGGCGGCTTCCCTTAATGAGCGCGCCTTCAGCGACACATTCATTATTCCTGTTCGGTCGCTTCGAGTCAAAACTGATTAGTTACACTTACCGCCGCAAAGATGTAATGATTTTATTGTTTATCTTCAATTTATTTTGATTAACATCTCCGTTCTTTTCATTGCAAGTGCAATTAGGTGCAATCTAACAGCGACTACTTTAATTTTGTTGAAATTAAGATGAATAAGTGACGGCTTATGGTGCTTTGTTTAACAAATAAATCATAGTTAAGAGGGGTGTATTAGTAATAAATGAAAAAAGACAGCTTTATTAAAATGCATGGAGCCAGCCTCTTGACGTACATCCAAAATCCAAATCTGAATTCCCAAAATCAGAGGGAGCTGAGGGTTGGGAAGACCCTCACTGCCTCTCGCAACGGTGATCAGAAGATGACAGACGGTGTGGTTTGGTTTGAGGTGGCTGAGCAGGGAAGAGCAAGGAGCACCATGACCCCTTGTGAGCAGGTCACACCTTGTCAGCCACCGCCAGGAGCCCAGTTAGAAACCAGACGGGAAGAGAGGCCTCATCCCCCTACGATGGATGGCTCGATGGCTCAGCTGCCAAGCCCACACCCTGAATTCTCCCTGGGAACCCACTGAGGGCAGGGGGCAGGTTCCCCCCACCCCTGTGGTTCCCTAGGGAGGTGGGGGAGCCCGGTGCCAAGGCTGGAACCCCAGGGCAAGTCTCTCAGTGAGATCTCCTCCCCGCTGGGCTGAGAGGGACTTCCCCATCTCTTGATTTGGAAACAAAGTGCAGAAAGTCAGTCCTGGAAAGTTTCCCGTGTGAAGTTTAAAAGCGCCTGTGCTGAAGAGGCCGGCTTTGAAGCGGCTCGCTGGGGCCCCTCGGCAGGCTCGGGCGAGTCAGAGGGCCGGCCTCGCCTCAGATCCGCTGCGCCAGCCTCTGCAGGGCTGGGAAATGGGAATTGTTTTTAAGCTGAAAAATTACTCGCGCAGCTCACTCCTTTGCTGTGGCTCTTCTTTTGTTCTCAGTCGTCTCCTTCCTATGCTTTCACCTCCTCTTTTGCTTCCTCCTTTTAGTGAAGAAGAGCAGGCTGACCTGGGTTCAAATCCGGATGCAGGCTCTTACTAGCTGTGTGACCTGGGGCCAATGACTTAACCTCTCTGGACCCCAGCACTTACTCAGAAAAGGGAGGGCAATAGTACTCATGAGGCAGAGGTCTTAGCCAAGGTGACTGCACAAAAGCACCCAGCACCTGCCTGGCTTGGAGAAGCAGCTCCATAAGCACCAACTCCTTCCCTCTCTACAGATCCTCTGTCTCCTGTCTTCTCCTGTCTGTGTATTGCTACTAACTAGATCTTCCTAGGCAAGTGTCCTCATCCTTTCCCTGGGCTCCCTTAATTCCTACTTATCCTTCATCCTGTATTTATCCTTCACTTTTCTCTTTCATCCTCTCGACTCATGTTCCCAAGGCCCATCTTGTGCCAGGTCCAGGCAGTGTGCCACACACTAAAAACCGCACCAGGGGAGTAAGCCCAGGATGGGCCTGCCCTCAAAGAGCTTCCAGTCCCATGCCCCAGGTCCCCTGTGGGACTCCTTCATAATGGTCATCATGGACCTGTGTCTTCAAGGTGTCTTCCTCATAAAATGAGCGCTCTGTGAAGGCAGGGCAATGCCCTGCCCAGAGTCTGGCACACAGCAGGCTACTGATCGTCCCATTGAACAATAAATGCCAGCTGAGGACACCTGTTGTGCTGAATGTAAGGGCACAGAGAGGAACCAAGCTTGGTTTGTGGTCTAAGGGGGTCAAGGTTCAGGTGGGGGCACAGATGCCAAGGCAGGCAATGACACTGTGGGATGGACAGTGCTGGGACAGGGCAGGGGAGGAGACAAGAGATGACAACCCCCAAGAAGGACCAAAGGCAAAAGACATGTATGGGGACTGAATCTGGCTTCCTCCTTCCAGTTCAGAAAAGGGGAAATCTGGACTCAACCGGTTCCCATGAACTGAAGCCCAGACTCCTCCTCACAGTCTACAAGCCCTTCTTTCTCTGGGTCTGGCCCCACCCACCTCTCCAGCCTCATCCCTCTGCTTCCTTCTGCTCCAGCTTCCCGGGCCTTCCCACTTGCCATGCTCCCTCCTGCCTCCTAGCCCTGGCATAAGCTGGTCACTCTGCCAGGAACACTCTCCCTTTAGCAGTCCCTTCCCACTTCCTGGACCCACCCCTGACTTCAGGTCTCACCTTGAGAAAGCCCTTCCTGAGCCCCCAGCCCAGGCCAGGCCAGTTTTGGTCTCACTGCACTCTCTATTCTTCCATGGCACTCACACAACTGTCATGAAATAATTATGGAATTGCTCTTCACAGTGTGTCTCCCCAGCTAGACTGCAAATTGCATGAAGGCGGAGACCACGCCTGCCTTGTGAATTGCTGCATCCCCAGTGCCAAGCAAAAAGCATGAATAAAAGCTGGACAGAATGAATGACCTACCACTTTATGCCTACCATGGATAAGCCTAACTACAATCCTAAAAAGGAAGTGGTTATTATTCCATTTTACAGATGAAGAAACTGAAGCTTAGAGTGATGTGACTTGCCCTAGGCCGCACACTCAGTAAGTGGTCTTAAACCCACATCTGTCTGACTCTGAAGCCTCGCTCCATCCAGGAAGCATCTTTGAAGCTTAAAAGCCATCTATGATGTGTGTGTGTGTGTGTGTGTGTGTGTGTGTGAAGGCTAGGAGGAACAGGCTTTCTCCTTCTCGGATCTAAGGACATGAGAGAGCATTGCCCCTCTGGTTGGTGTCAGTGAGGGAGGAATCAGCAGGTGATGAGGCCCGAGATGTCAGATCCAGCTCTGATATCTGTCCTGGGGAGGAGGGGACCACAGACGCTTCTCAGGAGGGGCCTTAAGAACCCCAGAGGAAATCACGCTTGACCTTCCTTGCTGAACTGGCCATTTGGTACTTGTCCCCGCCCTGGAGGCTGGCCACAGGGATTTTGCGGGGCACACGTGGCGCCCAGTGAGCCCTGATCGCCAGGCAGCTGCCACAGTGACTGTTGGATTGAGTAAGCAGCAACTCCAAGAGGCAGAACCAGAGTCATCGAGCACCTCCTGCGTGCCCCCCCCCCCCCCCCCCCCCCCGCCCCAGCCCAGCGCCCCTCCCAAACACACCGCTAAGAGCACTTATTAACTCCTTTTAGAGATAAAGAAACTGCAGCTGGGAGGGAGGAAGTGACTTGTCCGAGGTCTCAGAGCAGAGAAACGGCTTAAGCTGGATTCCAGGGCTGCTGTTCCAAGGAGGGATAGCAAAGGGAGAAAGGGGTGGAGAATGAGGGGAGGCAGAAAGAAATCAGAGAGACAGGGAGAAAATGGTGAGAGCGACCGAGGAGAGAGGGGTAAGAGAGTCAGCACCACAGATCCGAAGAGAGGAAAAGAGGCGCATTGAGCAAGAGAGCTGGGCACACAGGGAGAGACGGAGAGAGGAAGGGAGACAGTAACGCGGCAGAGACGGGAGATGGAGAGAGACAGACGGAGGCAGGAAGAGACGGACAGACAGAAGGGCCAGAGCTAGTGACAGCGACAGAGGGGAGGTGGGGGAAGAGCGCGGAGTGGGCGCGGGACGGCGGGCCCGGGCGGGGGAGGAGGCCAGGGATGCTGCGCCCCCGCCCCGCCGCCGCCCCCGCCCTGGCCGCACGCGCCCGCCCGCAGCCTAATGACCACAGCGCAGCCCGCGCCGCCGGCCCGGGATCTGGGCGGCCGGCAGCTGGCAGCGCGGGGCCAGCCGGGGAGCCGCGAGGGCCGGAGCCACGGTGCCAGTCCCCCGGCTCGGCGGGCCCTGATTGATTTGTCAGCCGAGGCGACAAAACAGCCCCTCTGATCCGCGCGCCCCGTCCTCGGCTTCCCGGGCGCGGGGCCTCCCTCCCGGCGCCTTGCCGGGCTCCGAGCCGGCCCCACAAGCTGGAGCGCCCCGCCTGCCCGCGGAGGGAGCCCCCCGCCCCCCGGCCCGGGCCCCGGCGCCCCTCCGCGGCCCCCCCCCCCCCCGCACCTCCTCCGGCTCGGCCAGGCTCGCCCGCGGGCCCTGGGGCTGCCGACTGCCCCCTCGCCGCCCCTGGGCACCGTGCCAGCGCCCCCAGCCCTCACCCTGCCGCTCCCCCCGAGCCCCGCACCCCCACCCCCCGCCCCCCGGCCCGGGCCCGGGGCCGCCCGCAGAGCCTGCCACACCCGCTGCGGAGGACTCGGAAAGGTAAGGAGGCGCCGAGGCTCCCCCCGGGGCCCCGGGGGCTGCGCAGGGGCGCGGACGGGGCACCGCGGGCATCCGCGGACCGGGAACGGCCGCTGCCGCCGAGCCGAGCGGGACACGCGAGAGGCCCGCCGGGGCTTTGGGTTGAAATCGTCTAGGGAGGACCCGGTGGGAATTGGGTGAAGTAGTTCCCCGTGTTTGTGTCCTGAGACTGGGGGGGGTCTCGCTCGCAGGTCCAGAGATCTCTGTCCACATCGTTTACCTTTTCAGGAATTCTTTTCCTCTCTCGCCTTCATCTTTGAATCTCTAAAAATTTATGGGACCATTTTCCTGTGTCTCTTTTGAAGAATCACCTCTTCGTCTCTATCTCAGGCCGAAGGAGTCTCTTGCATTCCCTTCCCCAATTAAGCGCATTTTCTCTCTGCCCCAATTTGGAAGGATTTTCTACCTCTTTCTCACTCCCCAATTTAGAAGGAAATTCTCTCTTCTCACAGTTTACAACCATCTTCTCTCTGGCTCTCCTGCTTTGAAGGCAAGACCCCCTTCTCTCTCACCCTTTTACCTCACTTAATCCTGGGTGTGTAGACTCAATTTGAGTTTTCAACTAGGGGGTGGATCTTGTGTTTTTCTGGTGCAGGGGCCAGCTATGGGGATCCTCACCCGAAGCAGGAAACCAGCCATCCGTGTTGGCCTCCAGGCAAAGGGCGGCTGCCCAGGTGGACAGGGCATTTGTTTCCAGAGGCCAGGAGGGAACACCTTACCCTGAAACAAAGAATTGAGGCTGACTGAGACTGTCCCGGCCTCTTCCTAAGGCTGGAGAATCCCAGGTTCTGGGCTGAGGGGCCACATCTAACCCCCTCCCCTGTCCTTTTAACTTTAAAATAGTTTAATGAACATAGAGAGAGAAATCATTTTTTTTTTTTCTGCGTGGTGAGCAGTCTGCAAAGAGAAAGGGAAAACGAGGGAGAGCGCTTTAACTCTGATCCCCGCAATTAGTTCCCTGGGATTGGGAAGGGGGGCAAGCCGGGAGCCTCGGTTCTTCAGATACAAAAGCATTTAGATCGCTTTAGACCGGTTAATCCTGAGTCTGGCTCGGGTCTCTTTTGTTTCCCAACTCCATTGTGGGTTTTGTGCAGTTTCTCTCTGTTCGCGTGATTGACTAGCCAATGGATGGTAATTATCCAAATGTCCCCTCTGTCCTTTGACTGACTTCTCCGTATTATGGGCAACTGTCATGCATTCTGTCATTCCATATCATATTACACGTATTATCATATGAAGTCTGCTCCCCCCCCCCCCCATATAAAGGAGGGAGGCTCGGCCCAGATGCTGCTGCTTTTAGAAGGAAGGGCCCCCAAGAAATTTGTCCTGGGCACGGGTTCGGAATACAGAGCAGGGGACTCCCCGAAATGGGAGGTTCTGCAGGTAATTTGTTTTGCTGGCTAGGGGTTGGGGGTGGTCTCTGGGGTTGGGGTTAGAAAGACTGTGCTGGGGACTTGGAGCAGGCTTGCCAGCTGGTATTCCTCTGGCCAGACCCTTAGAGCCATTTGGACAGATCCGGCATACCTTTTGGAGAAACTTAGAATCAGTGTTTTGATCCCAGACTACCAGAAAAGTCTGCAGGGCCAGGTCCTTTTTGGGGTTCTGGAGCTTAGTGGCATGTGCTCAGTATACCAGCCCTTGAGATCCCCAAATACAAATCTTCTACCTGTGGCCCTTAGCAGAACAAGTCCTTTGGTCTCTTGTCCCCGTTTGCTGCCAAGCAGACTGGGAATGGAGGAGCCACCTGTGTATATTTCAAACCCCCCGCTAGCTGATATTGAAGCTCTGAGGAGGAACAAGCTTTTCCAATGATGCTTTTGCACAGATAAACTTAGTGCCCCTTGGTGCAATTGTGCATGCCATCACTTAAGAGGGAGGCAGGATTTATAACAAGGAGGCTTTGCAGACGGAGACTCTGGGGTCCTCTGAATCTGTGGGCAGGTCTAGCCTTTCTTCTGCTAAAATGGGAAAAAAGTGTTTTATTATTGCAATGGATATGAAGTGCCGCCCAGATGTACAGCCTCGCAGTTAATTACCCTGTTCTTCATCAAATATATGAGCAATGAATTCTCCAGGATGGGAGGGGTGTGTGTATATGTGTGTGTGTGTGTGTGTCTGTGTGTAGGTAAATAGATGGATAGATAGATGAATGCAGGGGAGAGAGAAACTCACGCTCTTTTTGAGACCACAAAAAAAAGGCAGACTATTTTGTGGGAAGCTTGATACGCTGCTGCAAGATGCTTTGAATCTTCCGATGATCAAATATACATGATCAAGCTGTGCATGTTAGGGTGTGAGGTGCATGGACGGTCAATGGCTATTGATCAGGCTGTTAAGTATTTCTGCTCAGTTTTATAAATATAGATAGATCCCAGGTGATTTAAAGAATTGGATAGTTAAGAAACTGGCATTCTGTATTTCTCTGGAGGAGGAGAAATGGCTGGTCAGTTACAGAAAACCCAAACCGTTGTTTACTCCCCCCACCAAAAAACAAACAAACAAAATAAAAAAGCCTTGGAAAATGTGAACTTCATTTGCAGGGTTGTTCAAGAATAAAGCAAAAACATCCCAAATGTTTTGTTTGGGGTCTGCCCAAAACACTCACTTTATTGAACCTTATTCACAGGCTGGGAGTTTACTTCTCTCTCTGTCTCTGTTTCTCTGTCTCTCTGTCTCTCACATGCACACACACACACACACACACACACACAAACACACAGGCAACCACAATTTTGACCCACACTGACATGCTGCTGAAGAGATGGGGAGAGTGTCACTTCTGGGAGTGGGGTCTAAGGTCCTTAAAACCCTTCTGGTTAGGAACAGGGTGAACCGACCACATAGCCTTTCCCAATTAACTAATTTCTCACTAATCTAAAGATCTATTTAGAAAGGTGTGGAGGGGGTAGAGGATGGAGATTTAAAGATAACCTCTAATTGGTCTGGAAATATTCACTGGACACCTAGAAGACCTCTCTATTTCTCTTTCATATTCATTCATCCCCCGCCCTTTCTCTCCTCCTCCTCCTTCTCTCTTACTCTCCTGTCTCTCTCATTTTGCCTTCCAGAAATGAAAAGTGGACTTTGAAAGGAAAGGGCAATAAGAAACAGTTGGGAAGGGAGAGGCGAGAAAGCAAACTTTTAATTTTTTTATTGTGTTGCATGGCAGTCCTATTTGTAATCATCCAATTAGCTGTTTCGTAGAAAGATCATATTCAAGAAAATGAGACTTCACCCGGGTTGGTGAAACTTAAGCACACGGACAATTTTTTAGCTGTGTTTTGGTTTTACATCTTTAAAAGACAGAGAGTGTGGATTTTAGATTTTTCTATCTGCAGAAAAAATTTTTCCAGCTAAGAGCCCCTCACTGGGAGATCTCAGGCATTCCTATTGATAACTCCCCCTTGGAAATGGAGCTGAAATTGGCATCTCTCAAAAAAGTTGATCCACCTAGGAATGGATGAATCAGTCCTCATTGGGTGGACATGCCCTTTCACCTCATTGTGTCTGACCTATCACTTAATTAATCTCTCCCAGATGCAGAGCTGTTGACAATGCCAAAGATAAGCAGTATTTTGAACAAAGCAGGAAGCTTTTTAAAGAACAAGGCACAGTGAGATTTGAGGCTCTTAAAAATGTGTAAATCATCAGCATTTAGATGGACAGTTTGTTAGAACAGAGCTGGAGCTCAGAGATGGTCTCATCTTTGCTGGAAACTTTCTGTGCCTTTCTTTAACCACTGATCTCTATCTACACTCATTTTCTGCCTCTTCCCTCTCTGTCCCTAGTTCCCTTCCTTTTGCCACTCCCTCTCTTTGGATTCAGACTATCTAAGGCTAGTTTCCTGAAAATTGTCCTGTGCTTGCCAGCCTTGTCTCCAGCTCTTCAGATCCTTTTTATAGCATTAGGGCTATCGAGGTGGTCAGCTCTGAAGGCTTTGGGTGACAAAATATTGACTGCATTTGCTAGTACCTTATGAAGGAGGACATTTGTGCTAGAGGCACCTTGGTGACATACAGGGAATAGTTCATTAATTAAAAGACTTGCTAATTGCTGCTTGAATTACTGTACTGAGGGAATGAAATGAGTTTGTAAAAGATGACAAGTTGGAGGATAAATTTTTTTTGCTTAAAACATTTTTATAAACAGGTCCTAGAAAATGTGTTGCTTTTACTCACGCCTCTATCGTCAACTATTCAATTGAGCTGCAATTAATGATAATATATGGTCTGGGATCCTTAGCTGGGCTGACTGATGGAAGAGCTTTGTTGAATTTGGTGCAGGTGGCACTGTTTAATAAGCACAGGAAAGAGTGAATAATGTAGTACTTGCAAAGAGGAGTGAATGCAAAAGAGATCGCTCTAATTATGGCAGCCCCCAGAAATGGAGATGCTAGCTGAAATGGCCAACTCGCTGGGAAATTCCAAATAGAGCTGATTGTCCACTGCCTTTTTTACTTTCGAGGACTGACACGGTAGCTTAAAAGTAAATTTGGATGAGCTCATCTGACTCAACACGAGCACAAATTCAAAACCTGGGTCTGATGACCTATCAGTGTTGCCCTATCAATGTTGCCTTCACCAGATAGTACAATTCAGCTCTAAAATGGGGCCCTCTGAACATTTCTTCCTGCAAGAGATTGCACAAGCTCATTACTACTAGTCTTTGTGCTTTATTGCAAAATGTCAGGAGATTTTGTTTTTGTTTTTGTTTTATTTTGTTTGAATTTCTTTATACCTGAGAAAATGAGGCTATAGGAAATCAAAGTGTGAGGACTTAAGCAAATAGAATTTCCCATATACCTGCAAGGGCCTGTTATGATTTTCATTCAAGCAAAGATAATCAATGGGACATTAGTTGTTTTAATTAATGGAAGAATAAAAATGGGGGGGGGGGGAAGGGGCTGGGCTTCAGCTGAAGCGTACGTGGGAAATGACTTCTTCCTCACCTAAAGAGACAATGCCAGCTTCCCAAATAGCAGTAGAGGTTTGCTAATCGGACCAGTGGAAAGTTGGGCTGGGGGAGAGGAAAGGTCCTGCTGAAAGCACAGGGTGAGAGATGGTGGCCACGCTGAGCATTTTCCTTCCCCTGCAACCTGACTGTTCCCCTCGGAAATGTACCACATCCTACCTCACCTCATAGGAGAGGAACCTTCTTACTTGGAAGGAAGGTGCAATTTGTCCTAGGAGCCTAGTATGTTTTGTGATGGTAAAATAGTGCCAGCAGCCAGGAAGCCAAAATCAGCATTCTTTAGCCTGGATTCAGGAAAGGCTGGGGATGAATTTGTGTGGGGTTCCTGAACTGGGCTGAGAGACTACTGGGTGTGCTAGATATGGGGCGATCTGTACAGTCATGCCTCCAGCAATTGTGCAGAGACTCTCATCCTCTGATTGGGGACCCAGGGAGGAGCCAAGTCCAGCATCTTTAGCCAAAAACCCCTCTTTTTGTTCTGTGGAAACGTTTATCAAATCCACCTCCAGTCTAGTCAGCGCTGGCTGGGCACCCGCGTCGATTAGTGTATGTGGAGCTCATAAAAGGTTTATGAGGAAACCTTTGCTTAGAAATAGAGTTTAGGGGTATCCTGCTGTCAGAGAAGGATGGCAGAGATGCCTTTGAATGAAGAAAGACTGTGGTAGGAAATATTCCCAGTCTCAAGTGCATGTAGATACAAGAGTTGTCAGCTAGTCAAGAGTTCAGTTGCTTCCTCCCTCATGCCTACTTTTTTTCATACAAAATCTTCCTGATTCTCCTTTCAGCAAAATCTGGTTCCCTGTGTGAGGAAATGTGTTGCTGTTATTTGTGCTTCAGCCTAAGGCAGCCGGATTAGCAAAATTTGCAAAATGACCCTTCCAGGACTCAGTAGTATTCTGGGTTAGATTAGAAAGAAATTACCCTCAAAGAACCACTGTAGATATATCAACCGAAAAAAATTCGACATCTTGTTGCAATATTTACTTTTTTTTTTTTGCTTCCTGGTCAATTTGCATCTTTACATGGGAATTAGTAGGTTGGGAGATGCAATCAGCTATTGTGTATTTTGTTACAACTGTTTTTAAGAATAATCTGATCTGACATTTACATTGTTGACGTCGTGATTTAAGCAGGACCCAGATACAAACTTTCCCCACCCTAATCAATAATGGTAAATCCTTTTGCCGAGGTGAACAATCTCTGACCTAGTATTCATATTTCTTTTACCAATTCCCTGTAACAAAATTGAACATTTTGTCACCACTTTGAGAAACACTGCCAAACACCTTAAAACACATGTCACACGCCAGCAGCCCCTCACTTCCCTCCTCCGGGAGTTTCTACATCTGGAATCATAATCACAGATAAAAACCTTGACAAAATTGCATCTGAGCACATTCCTCTCCGCAGCCCTTACTTTCTCATAACATTTAATACAATATTAATACCTGCTACCGAAAGGCAGGCGGGAGGAAAAGGGCTGCCAACCTCCACGTTCCTGATGCATCATGTTCAAACCTGAAATTCACACTTCATGTTTCATTTTAAGTTCAGTGCATTTAACAGGGCCCTAGAGAGAGGGCCCTGGTTAGTTCCCCAACCTGCTCAGCTGACGCCCAGAGAGGCAGTTTCAGAATTGTTCTGATGACTGCAGGGAGAAGAGGAGGAGGAACCAGGCTCCTCTCAGCCCGAGATGGGCTAAGCCACTTATCTATCCAGAGACATGGGGTTCTTCTTCGAAACAACTAAGGCTCTACTAATTTTTTATTGTCGACAGTGGTGACCAGCAGATTTTCTGTAAGGTGTGACCAAGGCAATGAGCTGATTTCATAAAGAGGGAGCCATGCCTGAGCTGATTTGTGCTGACTGACAGCCTCTTACATCAATATAAAACACTCCCCCTCTGCTGAACGAGGCCCACAGGCCTGGGAAGGGGGGGTTCTTGTTGAAGAAATGGGGCTTTTCTGCCATCCCTGTGACTCAGCTTCACCCCATCTTTTCTTGGAGATGTCCACAACCCCACATTCCTGTGCAGTGGCAAGGAATCACCATTCCTCTGTTATACAAACAAGAGACAGAGCTTAGGGAGACGGGGGAAATGCAGGAAGCATACCCCACTGGGGGGTTCCTGGGGGCATGTATGATACCCCGGAAGTGGACTTTCAGATGTTGGTGGCTTTGTTTAGTGTCTGCCGTTCTCTAACCAGATTAGAGTCAAGACAGACCATAACAATCCCAGAGAGCCCCACCAGCAATGCTCCCTCCCTTTTTAAAATTTAAACGTCCAGGTTTCTGGAATGAGTAACCAGAACTTCTAATAGCAGCCTCACTGTAGAGGGACATACACCACACACACACACACACACACACACACACACTCTCACTTCCCTAAGCAAGACCCACTTCAGTGAGCGAAGAGTATAATTTGCTGAATGGTGCACCCCGGAGAACAGGAGACATTACACTTTACTCAGGGAACGGAGGCAGGCAACTGGCCCCGTGAGTGTAGCCAACAGCTTTCAGAACACAGTCCTGTCTGCTTCAAGGCAGAGAAGAAACGTTGTTTTTGCCTCTTTCTTCTTTGCAGCTATTCATCCAAGAGGCTTCCCCAGACCCCAGACCCCAGCACCATCCTCAGAGTTTCAGGTCACCCACTGGCAGTGCCAAGGGGGTCCCCAGGCAGGCCGGTCTGGGGCCAAGGAGGGCGGCTCCCCCTGCGCGGAATCCTTCCCTGGTGGCTCCCAGTTCCGGCGTTTTCTCTGCCTGCCGTTCCCTCGGGGGAGATTCGGAGAGGCTGCAAAAATCTGGGCGCCCGCTCGCTCGCTTGTCAAGAAGCAAACTGTCTTCACATTCTCCAAGAGCAACATCCCTGCCTAGGAAGAAGAAGGAAGAGGCAAAATAAATAAAACCAGTTAATGTTGTAGTTAACTTGCAAATCAAGTAAATCTGTTGGTGCCGTATTTGAGAAATAAACCATCAGAGCGTCACAGCAAACACACACTTCTGAACGTCTTCATTTTGATTTAATGGTATATCAGCGTCAACTATCGCTTCCTCTGCTGGTACACACGGCCTGATGCCGCGGGAGGAGGGTGCCCATGTTTATCACCGAGTGAGATGACTAATTACACCTTGTCAATCACCGGCTATGAAGACATAAAACCAGCGCGCACAATGAAGTAGTTGCCTGCAGCGTCAATTAGTTGGCGATTCGGAGGTTATTGCGTGGCCCTGCTTTGGCCGCCTCTAATAACGGGACAGAGCGCCGGGAACGGCGCACTGATCAATCACCCTCCTTCCGCGGCTCCCCTGCTCCCGCCCCCTTTTCCCCCACCCGGCCCGGCCTCACTTTCTCTGGGCGGCATGTGCTTCCTGCCTCCGCGGCCCCGGCTCGGTGGCGCCGGCAGCCCCGGGAGCCCCGGGAAGTTTGCGCGCGGCAGCTCCGCAGCCGGCAGCCGGGAGCCCCGCAGCCTTCGGGGAGCGCCGGGGCTGGTGGCCCCTTTGTTGGAAGAGGCGTGGAGGGAGCGCTTTTGTTCTGAGTTAGTCACGGTGGCCGGCTGGAGGCTGCTACCTCATTATGCGCCGGGTCTGCTTGTCTGCGAGGAAGCAGATGGTGGGGAGGTAGGCAGCGGCGAGAGTACCCAGACCTGAATTCCGTTCACCTGTCACCTCCCACAAAAGGCAGGTTCAAGGGACTTGGGGATTCTTCTTCCCTATCTGGGGGAGGGGCGTCGAGGGGCCGCTGTTTCCGGTGCCTCCGAATGTTCCATTTACCTGCGGGTGCCTGCTCCCCCCACCCCCTGCCTTCCCCTCGCCTGCGGCTTCTCGCACCGTGTAAATGTCACTCACGTGTCAGGATGTGTTTACAGCCTGTTCCTCTCCGTGTTTAGTCTCCGCGGACAGGGTTTAGAGGTTGTGCGACGTCCCCCCGCCGCCGGGGGAAGATTAGCAAAGTTATCGGCCTCCGAACCCCGGGCAGGGGCACCCAGATCCCGCCCCGCGGCGAGAGACACAGTTTAGCCTCTTGCAGACCGGAGCGCGTCCCAGCCTGACACCGAAGGATAAGGAGGCAGACGCACCAGGCGGAAATCTTGACTGCCAGGGAATTTGGGGTCGGTCAGCAAGGGGTGTGCGCTGCTGGTCAGAGAGGTGGGGACAAAATTGTGTGCTTACACGTTTGGGGGGAGTGAAGAGCCGCAGGCTATGTTTCCATGTTTCTTGGGAAGCCCGCGGCGAGAGTCACTGAGTACTCCTCTCCCCGCCCCCCAGCTCCTACGGCAGCCCCTCGGGTTCTCGAAAACGTATCATATCCATCCAGCCCGGGCGCGGAGCTGCAACAAGGACAGACGCTCCAGCCTTGTTACAATTTTTTTCTACCCCTTGGGCGACCTCCAGATGAACCCCGGTGACTCTCAGATTAGATTTTCATTCCCCACTTTCTTTGAAAGAAAGTGCCCCAGATGCGTCAGTAAAACATGCCCGTGTATACGTGTAGGCGTCCGCGCGCCTGGGCGCGGGCCGTGTGCAGGCGCCAAAGCACACGCCTGTGTAAACACACGCGCACGCGCGTCTTTGGGTTTATGGTCCTTCTCGCGCGTTGGGGCATCTGTGATGTGCAGCGTGTACACACATACTTGTAACTTCAAGAGTTTTTGCAAATACTCAAAACATGGCGTCCTAGGAGTGCATGCAGAGATTTGGGTAGAATTGCCTGAGGATGCAATTGTATGTATAACATGCAATTTACTGCTTCACAGATGGGTCCTCCTGCCTGGCGCTGGACACTTACACTTGATGTGCACTTGTGAATCCTACTTCTACATTCCTGCTGGCCGTGTTTTTGCCAACAGAGATGAACATGTGTGTTTGCACGCATGAAATGAGTGCATGTGCTTGGGCATTACAAGCACACGTATATTTATTTCTGAAAGTTATGTATGGTATGTGGAAAGTATGACTTTGTGCTGCCTTAACTCTGTGCTCTGTAAGATAAACTGTGTAGATCCTGGCTAGCCCCTTACCTCCTTCTAACCAGCAAGTCACTTCAGACTGACCCACGTCCAAAGCAGACCCAGGAGATGGGACTCTGCAACTGACTTGTTCATTTAGATTTTCTCTACAGTCACTTTTTATTTCTTAAATCTGTCTTTACCACACACCTGGGTATCGCCCTCGAGTCCCCAAGAGACTCTGGATTGAGCCTGAAGTCTGCGGACTGGGGGTGGTTGAGATTTATGGGCCAGGCCAGGTCATTGGTCCTTGGAGAAGTGGTGCAGCCAGCCTGCAGGAGGGATTTCCATCAACAGCTGGGTCTGTGGCATGATGCATCCAGCGCAGAGAATGGGCCTGTGGTCTTTAAGAACCTGGCTGGTGCTGAATGTGCCTCGGAGCGGGAAAGTTTTTAATAGGAAGAGATGGAGGGGAAGAGGGAGTCGTGAAAGAATTTGCTTAGCGCCTACTATGTTCCAAGAAGTTTACATCCATGATCTCTTTCGTTCATCACATCCATGTACAGGGAGCCCCCACTGAAAAGATCAGAAACAGGCTAAGGGAAGTCAAGTCACTTGCCTAAGGTTACATTGAAGGTAAATGGCAGAACTTGGATTCAAACCCATTCCTTTCCTAGTTCCTAAAGCCAGGCTCGCACCCACTCTTCCAGGCTGGAGAGAGACCAGGAAGAGCGAGAGGGAGCTACACGCTGGGCCATAAATTGGCCCTAGTTCGCTTGGAGCGAGGATATGCTGGTTGCCCCCCCCTCCCCGGGGAGTCACAGCTCCCGCCGCTCTGGTCTCTCTGGCTCAGCCGGTCCCGGGAGGCCTGCGCGGACGCCCGCAGCCAGCGCGCGGAGCCTGGGCCAAAGGCTGAGCTCGGCGGGAAGCAGCCAAAGGCTCCCGTAGCTCTGCCCCAGGCCTGTCTTCCCCGGCCTCCCCAGTCCGTGCCCGAGGCGGCGGCTCCGGGCCGAAGGGAGACCGGAGTGAGACCTCCTCAAAGCATCCTCTGGCTGCGCCTGCTTAGGATGGAGACGGCTAGGAGAGAGGGTTTAATTTTCCTCCCCTAAGAAATCGCAGGAAACTGTTCGTGGCTTAAAAACTCCAAACCCCGCGCTATCCTTCCTCCCGCCCCCTCGCTCCAGCCTCGCCCACCAGCTCCCACCATCTCGTCGCTCCTCTCCTCCTCTTGCTTCTCCCCTCCCTCTCGGGTCTCCCGCCTTCCCGGAGCACGCGCTGCCAGGGCCTGGGGTGCCGGGCGGCCAATGGCGCGGCGGCAGGACGTGATGTCAGGCGCGGCTGTAGAAAAGGCGCGGACGCTTGGCTGGCGCGGACTGCAGAGCCGGGGCTGGGCTCGGCGCGCTCTTGGAGAGCATTGCGCGCGGCTGGGCCCGCGGCCGGCGGCTCCTCCTCCCACTCTGCTCCTCCTCTTTTTTCTCCTCCTCCTACGCCTCCTCCTCCTTCTCCTCCACCTCCTCCTCCTCCTCTTCCTCCTCCTCCTCTTCAATTCTCCTGGTGGCTCGGCTCGGCTCGCTGGTTTCGGAGAAAACCCTACTCCAGTCGCCGACCCAGCGCCTAAGCGGGTCGCGTTGGGCCGGGGGCGCACCCCAGGGAGGGGAGAGGTCCAGGCAGCTGGGCGACCGCGGGCACCTAGCCGCTCCCGGGTGAGCCTCGACCGCAGCCGTCGCCGCCTCGGGCAGAGTTTGCGCTCCTGCTTTGCGCCCGAGGCGCCGAAGCCGGGCGGGCGATGCCCGCGGCGTGAAAGCGCCCGCGGCGGGCGCCGACCTCTGCCCTCGTCTCCCGCCCCCTCCTGTCCCCCCTTCCCCCCGCCCGGTGCCCTTGTGACCCTGGCTTTGGCGCCGCCGCCCAGGCGCCCCGCGATGTAGCTGCCCCCGCGCCTCGGCGGGAGGCGTCCTGGCCCGCGGGCGCCCGGGGCCCAGAGCCCGGCCTGGGGGCGCAGCCGAGCTCGGGCGGGGCCGGGGCCGCGGTGGCGATGCACCGGGCCCGTTAGCGCCGGGAGCGCCAGGCAGCTGAGACGGGGGGCAAGCCCTCCCGCGGAGGAGCCGCGCCCCCGGCCCCGCCGGTCCCGTCGCGATGCTGTTCCACAGTCTGTCGGGCCCCGAGGTGCACGGGGTCATCGACGAGATGGACCGAAGGGGCAAGAGCGAGGCTCCTGCCATCAGCTCTGCCATCGACCGCGGCGACACGGAGACGGTAGGCGCACGGCTGCGGGGTCGAGAGCTGAAAGCTGGGATAGGGTCGGGTCGGTCTGCGCCTCTACTCTCCGAAGTTTGGGGGCACTTTGGGGAGCGTCCTTCGTGCCGCACGGGACTGGGCGCTGGGGATCCGCGGACAGGATGCAAGGCCCATAGCTCCCGGTTCCGGGGAAACCCGGCTGCTGGGGCGCAGGAGGGAAACAAGTTTGAAACCGAAATTTCAGACCCCAAGGGTGAAAAAGAGCATTTCTCCCGAAGTGGGAGTGAAGTCCCACCCTCGGCCGGGGATGGCTCTCTTCTCACTTCGCGGGCCCTTCGGTCGCCAGCTCCGCGCTCTCCCACCGCTCGGCTCTGGCTGCTGGCGGCGCCGCCTGCAGCGCCCGGTAGGGCGAACCAAGCGGGAGCACTGGGGCTCCAGCGGGCTTGAGCCGCTCCCCGCCTCTTGGCAATCGGGGTTCCCTCTCTAGCGCTATTTCAGAGCTCGAAGTCTTCTGGGCAAGCGCTTTTCGTTGATCGTGTCCTGGGCCTCCTGGCCGGCCCTATTTGGCCAGGCCAGGGCTCCGAGTTAAGGCCCGGGCCTGGCTCTGGCAAAAGGAGAGTCCATTCGGATCTCCACACCTGGTTCCGGCAGCCCAGCCCCAAATAGCCAGTTTCTTGCCTCAGACCTCCCCAGGGGCCAGATGAGCAGACGCTGTCCACGCCGGCCCAGAAGTGACCTTTAGAGGCCGAAGAGGTGGGGAGCAGCGTGAAGCTGCCTCTCTCGGAAATCAAGCACAGCAGCCCCACTGCCTCCGGCTTCGCGGCTCTTCTTCCCTGGTTAAACCCTCTCGGCCTGTCAGTTTGGCCGGCTTTAGAAGAGGATTTGAATTGGGCCTGTCCTGCAGCAGAGACTTGGAGGGTGCCTCTGCACCTCACTCACCCTCTCGCAGGACCCAAGAGGGCTGTAGCCGGTGTGGCAGAGGTGGTGGAGGGGCGGAGGTTGCTGTGATCTGCCCTGGCCTAAACCTGTGGTTTAAGGATCCAGAGATAGTGGGGCTGGGGGCCAGGAACTCTGCTGTGTCCTCGGAGAGGAGTCTGTGTGAAGGGTGACTTTTAGTGCTCATCTGACCCCTTTTCCTGGGGCCTACCTCAGTGGCTCCTTTAAGAAATAGTTTGGGGGGAGCTTTTGGAGGGCTTGACTGGAGGAGCCACTGCTGCCCCAGTCCCCAAACACAGTCCGAGCCTTTCTGGGAAAAGGGCAGAGGGGACAGGAAGGGGGAGAAGTAAGGAGGGAGATCTCTCCAGGCCGGCAGCGGGCCTGGGCCTGTGGCCGGCTTGGGCTTGCGTGGGCGGGCCTGGGTTCTGAGCCTCCCGGATTTGGGCCTTTTGGGGTGGAGAAAGCGAGCCGCACACCCTGGCGGCACCCTCTGCGTTTAGGGCTAGCCAGAGCCACGGGGGGAGCTGCGGGTGTCGGTTTCCTCGCGGCGGCGGCGGCGGCGGCGGCGGGGTCGCAGGCTGACGCGGGCGCTGCCGTCTTCCGCCTCCCTCCCTCCGCAGACCATGCCGTCCATCAGCAGTGACCGCGCTGCGCTGTGCGCCGGCTGCGGGGGCAAGATCTCGGACCGCTACTACCTGCTGGCGGTCGACAAGCAGTGGCACATGCGCTGCCTCAAGTGCTGCGAGTGCAAACTCAACCTGGAGTCAGAGCTCACCTGTTTCAGCAAGGATGGAAGCATCTACTGCAAGGAAGACTACTACAGGTAGCCCCCCACCTCGAGACCCATTGGCCCTCAGGACTCCCCGTCTCAGACACAATCTTGCCGGTCTTTTTTCCCTCCAGTCCCAAGGCGGGGTTCCCTACTTAGGTCGCCCCTTCTCCAAACCAGCATGAATTGGGTGACAGCAATTTGGAGGAACTGTTGGAAAAGTCTATCAAGTGTAGGAACCCAGAGAAAAGCAGAAGCTGCTCTCTTCTGAGCTGAGACGGTCAATAAGCTTGGGTTGAGGGTCCTTGCACCCTTCTTCCCTTGAAGTTTCTTGAGTCGACCAGAAGGAACAGAAACAGGCATTCCCCAAACCCAGGCAGCCTGGGCTGCTGTGGAACCAAGTTGGAGGGAGATTTGGGGGATAGGATCGGCTGCATTTCCGAGTCTTTCGTGGAGATGGGAGTGAAAGCTGTCAGGATTAAAAAACTGGAACCATTAACGAGCTCCAAATTCCTTGTTTCTCCTCTCTGGGTTTAGGGTTAGGGTCTGTTTATATTCTCTCTCTCTCTCTCTCTCTCTCTCTGTCTCTCTTTCTTTCTCTCTCTGTCTACCTCTCTCCCTGTCTCTGTGTTTCTTCCAAATTACAAAGGTCTGTAGCACTCCCAGATGCTAGTGTGGAGGGTAAGGGTAAAGTTGAGGAAGGGCCAAGTGGGGATTTTCTGCCCCCACTGCCAGGCAAGGGCTTTCCCAGGGCTTGCTAAGGCTCTGGGTAAAACAGAAGCCTTTGTAGGCATGAAAATGGTTAAGGGAACCTATACTTCAGGGTAGGACCGGACTTGGGCCAAAATCTAGTTCCCTTTCCCCCATCCTCCAAGTTAAGACCCTGTTGCCTGTCTTGAGGAGGGGATTTCCCCCAGTGGCAGCAGCGGCACCTGGAGGAGGGATATGGGGGGTACCCAACCGTGTGTCCCCACAGTCCCTCCCTCGATGGTCCCTACAGGCGGTTCTCTGTGCAGCGCTGCGCCCGCTGCCACCTGGGCATCTCGGCCTCGGAGATGGTGATGCGTGCTCGGGACTTGGTTTATCACCTCAACTGCTTCACGTGCACCACGTGTAACAAGATGCTGACCACGGGCGACCACTTCGGCATGAAGGACAGCCTGGTCTACTGCCGCTTGCACTTCGAGGCGCTGCTGCAGGGCGAGTACCCCGCGCACTTCAACCACGCCGACGTGGCGGCAGCCGCAGCCGCAGCTGCTGCGGCCAAGAGCGCAGGGCTGGGCGCAGCCGGGGCCAACCCGCTGGGTCTTCCCTACTACAATGGTGTGGGCACGGTGCAGAAGGGGCGGCCGAGGAAACGCAAGAGCCCCGGTCCCGGGGCGGATCTGGCGGCCTACAATGCTGGTGAGTGCGAGGCGCACCGAGCGCCCCTGTCGGGTTGGGGGAAAGTGCGTGGCGTCGCACGCCGTGAGCAGGAGTGACTCTCAGTGTGATTTATATATATATGCGCACACACATATATATATATCACTCTGGTTACTCTTGCCCTTAGCTTTCCCAGGCCCTAAGCACCAGACAACCGGGGAGAAGGGACCTTAGCCCCCTGGGCTCCAGCCCGTGCGCCGTGGGCTATAACGGGAGGAGAGGGTCCTTTAGTGTCTTGCAGCCCGGGTGCAGGGCCTCCTCACTGAGAAATTTTTTAGAGGCGGCTTTTTGGTTTGGGCCTTTCCCCCACTTTGCTGGGCAGAAATTTCGAGGATAGAGAAAGCAAGGCAGAGCCGACACCACACAAGTTCTGGGGTACGTGGCTGAGAGCGGGGACCTAGGGAGATGGATGAGCGGGGCAGGGCGACGAGGGTCCCAAGAGAAAGGGCTTGTGGTGGCTGGGGACACAGAGCTCGGCCTGGCATGCGGCCCAGTCATGTAAAGTGTCCTGAGGGCGGCAGGCTCAAAACTTGGGCACAGGAGCCTTTTGAGGCAAGGCGGGTCGTTGTGCCTGGAGCGATCCCCCTGCTCCACCAGGTCTGGGTTTTCACCCCCGGCTCCTTCCTCCAAGTTCCGGGCGCCAGCGGGGCGCTGGGATGAGAGCCGCGACCCTCGGAAGCCAGCACCCAGGGATGAGACCAGAGTAGGCCTGGCCTCGCGCCGGGGTTGGGTGGAGGGCTCAGTTCGCATTTCCGGCGTCTTTGAACCCCGGGCCGTTCCGGGAGAGGCTCTGCCTCCTCCCGCGCCCCTCCCCGCTCAGGACAGCTGCGGAGGTTCTGAGGCCCGGCAAATTGAACCGTCAACATCTACCCGAAGTCTGCACGCCCGGGGAAGGTTTACGACTCCCCGGGCTTCTGAACTACATAGAGTCTATTTGCAATTATTTTCTTTCTTTCGTTTGTGACCGAATCGGATTCGGAGATTTTGTTTTCTTCCTCCTTTTCCCCTTAGTCTGATGCACAAATGGAAACAAAACAAAACAAACACAGGACTTTGCGGAGAGCGTGGCCATGGGGAAGAAGTCAGGGTTGTTTTGATCTTTAAAAATCTGAGCTGGCTGGGGAGGAAAATGGGGGGAGGGGGGGGCGGGTGAGGATCCCCTATTCGCTCCAACGAAGTTGCTTGTTGGAAGGTCGTGGGGGCGTGTGTGTCTGTGTGCAGAGCCGGGAGGAAAATGCAGACCCCAGTCTGCTCAATGGGAAAGTGGCTGCAGGCAGGTCTGCGGAGGCGGATTTAAGATATGCTGAAGCCTCTACCAGAGATGTCGCTCTCCAAAACTCCAGTTCCTCATCTCCCACCACCCTGAAAATAGACTAAACTGCGTCCAGACCAGGTCCCCTGAAACAAAGCCACGTCTATTTATGAAGAGGGGTCGGCCTCCAGGAGGAAGCAGCGGGCAAACGCGGCCACAGGGCGCAGGGTGGGTAGGGAGCGGGATTATGTTTTCCCGGGCACACAGGTTCGCAACCAGGTTTGGAACTGAAGGGTAGAAGGTACAGAGATTTATTTGTGCTTTTTGCTGCTCCGTCGCCTTCCCTGGCGAGGCCGCGCCGCACGGAGCGAGGAGATGTGGCTGGAGGCTGAGTTTGGGGACTGGCACCTCTACGAGACATTCCCACTCAGGGAATGCCGTCTCCTCGTTTTCGCTTTGGCTTCTCTCTCTTTTTTTTTCCTTTCGGCTCTCTCGGTCCCCTTTTCTCTCTGTCTCTCTCTCTCTGCGTGTGTCTCCCTGTTTCTCTATTCCCGGATCTTCTCTCTCCCGGCGCCTCTCTGGCCTTGGTTCGGGCTTCCCGTACTCGTAGGAACCGCGTACGGCGCGCCAGCGGTGGCTGTGCAGCTCGCTTATTCGGGGCTTCCCGGGACCAGGTTGTGAAAAGGGGGCGCCGGGCCCAGCCAGGCCTCCTCAACTCTGGCTTCTGTCCTCAACCCCCCCCCCCCCCCCATCCCCCCACCCCGGGCATCGGCAGGAGAGAAATGGCCGCAGTGTGGACCGTGGGGCGGCCGGGACTGGAAAGAGGGGACTGTGGAGCGTGCGATTGCTGTGAGTCTGTGCGTGTTTCCAACTGTGAGGACAGGAGCTCCCAGCTTGTTTGTGTGAGTGTCTCACACCCAGGGACCCAGTCACACCGACCGCCTGCAAAGGCCATCGCTCTGGGGAGGGACAGTCCGGTGGAGGAGCAGCGGCACCTTAACACCGGGCGGTGGGCTCGGGGAGAGTGGGGAGGGGCCGCCGTCGGTGCGCCGGGCCCTCGGCTTAGGGAAAGGCAGCCAGAGCGCCGCAGGGTCGGAAAGCCCTTCCGGGGCGGGGGCCGAGGCGGCCCTCCTCTGGCCGCCCCTCTGGTCCGAGAGCGCATCCCGGGTCCCGGAGGCAGAACGGAAACCTTCCCCAAACCCCGAGCGGGGCTGCCCGCGGGCCCGGGGCGCAGACCCGGCGGCCGGCGCCAGCGAGGGGCCTGGGCCGCGCACTTTGCGCCGGGTCTGCGCGCCACGGCCGCAGGAGTCCCGCGCGGACCGGCCGGACGCCCGGCCTCCCCCAGCCCCAGCTTTTTGTGTGTGTGTGCCTGGCGGCGTAATTACTGATTTGATTCCAATCCATTATTTAGACAATTGAACCTACAATCTCGTCTTTAGTAAAATGAGGCGAAGTCAGATTTGATTACAGGTTCAGTCCCAGCGACAAGAGCTCGAAACCCGATGGGTTAATAACAGATCACGAGTAAATTATTCATGATTTTACGAGCTCTTTAGCTCCATTGAATCGGCCTAATTGAGAGGAAAAAAAAAAAGAGAGAGAGAGAGAAAGCTCGGTCCTCCCCCTCCCCTCAGCCCCTCGCACCTCCCCGGATCCGATCCTGGGGAATCTCACCCCGGCCGGGCGCTGGGGGCGGGATTGAGGGGCCCAGGGCACCGGCCAACTCTGAGCCCAACGGCCGCTCCCCGCCGCTCTCGCTCCCCCAGCGCAGCCCCTGCCCGGCCGCTGGCCGCTTCGGCCTCCCTACCTCGGTCCTTTCCTGCCCTCCCCTCCTTTTCCCTCTCTCCCCTTTTACCACTGCCCCGCCAGTAAGGCTTTGGAAAAGGCCTCCCCGCAGGGATCTGGTCTCCTTGAGACCCGGGATTCAGTTCCATAACCCAGACCCTCCACCACACATTCCCCCCTATTTCCAGGCCTGGCTGTCCCCTCAGGCTCTCTCTGCGTCTCTCCTGATTTCCTTCTGTCTTTGTAGCTGTCTCTCTCCCATTCTTCCCATCTCCACTGCTTTCTTTTCCTCTGTCTCTCCTCTCTTTTTTCCTGGCTCTGTCCATCTTTCCTCCCTACCCCCTCGCCTTTTCTCTCTCTTCATTCTCTCTTTCTACCTCTGTCTCTTTCTCTCCTTTCTCTGCTCTTTCTGTCTCTCTCCCCCAAACCACCTCCCCCAATCTAGGCCGCACTCAGGGCACGTCCCTTGGGTGCATGGGGCGCTGGGGTCCCCACGGAGCTCATTAACAGCAGCAAGGCCCAGGCTGGGGCTGGGCAGAGGGATGGGCCCAGAGATCCCCTGTGGGGAAGCCTGCCCCTCCCCCTGGGGAGCTGGGGACTGGGGGCAAGAAGAAGGTCGCTCTGGCAGCAGGGGCAGGGCAGTTTCCATGGATCCCATTTCGAGTCATTCTCTGATCCCCTTTAAATTGCTGGACCCCTTTCTTCACTCTGGGCACTCTTGGTGGGAGTACAGTCCCAGTAGGGGACTTGGGTACCTTAGCGCATGGAAGTCCATTCACTTGCTGACAGCTCCCGGGTTAGGGACAGGACCTGCATCTTGCAGATTCTTACTGCAAGGGACTACTCCCCACCTGGGCACGGGGAGGAGTAGGTCACCAGGAGAGCAGGAATACTTCCGAGGCAGTGTTGCCAGATAAAATGCAGGATGCCCAGTTAAATCTGAATTTGGGATAAACAACAAATAAATTTTTACTGTATGTGTATCCCATGCAGTGTTTGAATTTGAGATAAACAACGAATAATTTCTTAGTATAAGTGTATACTATGCAATATTTGAATTTTAGGTAAACAACAAACGAATTTTTAGTATGGGTATGTCCTGTGCAATATTTGAGACATACTTATACTAAAAAAACAGTTCATTCTTTATCTGAAATTCACATTTAACTGGGCAACCTGTATTTTTATTTGCTTAATCTGGCAGTTTTATTATGGGCATGTGATGGAGCACAAGATATATTCCCAGTTGCCCGCTTTAGGGGGACCGAATTAATCTCCTATGAGGCTTTTCCCAAAGTAAGACCTTATGTGTGGGATGGCTTGGGATGTGACGAGGGGATGTTGGAGAGGGGTCCTCCAAGTCCTGATCAGCTGCGAGGTTGCCAAGCAACTTTCTGAGACCCAAGGTTTCCACCCCTGTCCTCTACTCCCTGTGCCTTCCAGGCATTGGCAGCCAGGCCCCAGCTGGGCCCCTTCTGGATGGGGACGGGCTCCCCAAAGAGTCATGCTTCATCTTTGTCTGCCTTTGCGATGTGGCGGAAAGGAACAGCAAAGACCGCAGTGTTGAATCTAGGCTCAGGAGTTACCAGTGGTGTGGCGGTGTGCACGTGGCTTCATTTCCCGTAGCGTCAGTTTCCTCATCTCTAAAATGGGGTGAATAGCAGTAGCCACCTCTTGAGCTGTAGTGAAGACCCTGTGATGTATGTAAAGCCCAAGGCATCCCCTAGGTGTTGAATCCATGTTAATTTCTTCCTCCCACTTCCTTCCCTTTCTGGTTAGAACTCTGCCACTCTGTGAGATTTCCGCTTAACCTCCCACAACTGCCTCACAGGGCAGTGGTGAGGATTAAAGTACAAAACACAATTTCCTAGGGGTCGGGCTGTACTTTTGGGTGTGGGAACTGATGCCAGTGAAATGAAAGTGAGTGGAGAGATGTCAGTTGGCAACTTCTAGGTGTCTGCCTCAGACACTGGGTGGGGGGAGACCGGAGACAGCCACTCCTCCTTAGGGGTACAGGGGAAAACAGGAAAACCGTGGGCCCAGGAGTCCCTGCACTGGTGCATGGGCAATCAAGTGACTTCCCTTTCGGAGCCTCAGTTTCAACATCTGTAAAAAGGGAGAAATAATTCCTGGCTCATAGGGTTATGATGAGGATTCAGTGGAAGCGTGCATGTAAAGCCCTTTAGCACATCTGCAGTCGAATAAGCCATCAACAAGTTCTAGCTGTTGTTATTTTTTATTATTGTAACCTGATGGCTCAGAATGGTTTTGGGATTCTTCTAGAGCTAGGTTTGTATCCAGCATTCCCTAGCTGAGTGACCCTGGGCAGGTGGCTCTCTCTGAGCCTTAAATTCCCCTCTAAATCTCTAAAATGGGGACAATATCTCCATCTTAGCGAGGTGGGGCACATGCAGTGTGGCTCGGAGACTAGAAACATTTGGTGGCGGTGGGGCGGGTGTGGACGAGGCAGTGTGGGGAGGCGGGTCAGGAGGCTCACCTGCCGCCTCTGCGTCCCCTTCCCAGCGCTGAGCTGCAATGAGAACGATGCGGAGCACCTGGACCGCGACCAGCCGTACCCCAGCAGCCAGAAGACGAAGCGCATGCGCACTTCCTTCAAGCACCACCAGCTTCGGACCATGAAGTCTTACTTTGCCATTAACCACAACCCCGACGCCAAGGACTTGAAGCAGCTCGCGCAAAAGACTGGCCTCACCAAGCGGGTCCTCCAGGTCAGCCGGGGCTGGGACTGAGGGGGTGGGAGCGCCTGGGCCGCCAGGGCCACGGGCGGAACCCCACAGCGGCAGTGGGCCTTGGAAGGAACTTCCGCCCTATGCCTGCCTTTCTCTTTGTTTATCTTTCTCATTTTCCATCTCTTTGGTCTGTCTCTAGCTGTATTTCAATCTTTTTTTCTAATTTTACATCATCTCTCTCTTTCCATTTTTGTCCCTCCATTTTTCTGTTTTGTGTATGTGTATCCCTCAGTCCTCTTTGTCTTCACACTCAGTCTGTTCTCTTTCTTGTAAACAATTCTTAGTTGCTATTTGTTGCTCAAGTGACACTCAAATATGTTCATGCTGTAAAAGGTTCACGCTTTTGAGATAAATCCAGAGCCCCGTCTTGGCCCCTCATCCCAGGATGCGGTCCAGAGCAACTGCTGCTGGCCGTTTCCTCCTCTCCTTGCTCTCTTTAGTTTCTCTCTTTCTTTCTGTCTCTCTCTAGATTTTTCTTCTGACTCTTTGTGGTTTCTCAGACTCTCCCAGAAGCAAGGTTTGGTGAGGCGGGGATGTGGGCAGATCCCCTGGGTGGGCCAGGGGGCTCTCCCGGGTCTGCCGGCAGGGAGCTGGAGGAAGTAGACTCGAATCTCTGAAACTGAGCAGAATTGCGCTTATATGTAAGGGAGGATCCGGAGCTTTCATCAGATTTCTGAAGAATCTGTCCATCACCCCAAAGATGTTAGGAACCCCAGTTTAGGGAGTTCCAGGCTCCTGCATGACCCAAACTCGCTGCAGAGCCTTGGGCCACCACTTCTCAAATCTTCAGCTCCTCCTCTTACTCATTTCATGGTCTTGGGCAAGTCACTTCTCTCCTCTGAGCCTCAGTTTCCTCATATGTGAAATGGACACAAGAAATTATCTAAGCTGTCGGCTTATTGGAAGAAGCATTGAGCTGATGTAAGTGTCCACCACAGTACCTGACACCTGCTGCTCAGTGGCTGGTAGCCAAGAATGACACTGACTACATTAATCAGTTAACTGATATTAAATAGTATGAACAATTATTCTGGTCTCTGGACTTCAGTTTCTTCATCCTTACAATGACAGGGTGGGAGAATATCTCCCTTTATAGTAAGTTTAACCAATTTATTCCTCAGAACATGTGCTTGTAGGGATAGCAATAGGCATTTTGGAGTAAGAAAATCAAGAGATGAAGCGATCTGACCATGGTCTCATAACAGGAGGGGAGGTTCTGGGATTCAGTCCGGCACAGGCTGACCCGCCCTCCAGCCCCAGGTAGTTGGGTATTGAGGGCCTAGGGGCGGCGACACCGAGGGGATGAGAGTGACGGTGATGGACACGGGAGGCTGCGCAGCCGCCCTAAGTGAGCCTACGAGTCTGGTAGGAAAAAAGAAAAGCATTTTGGGGGTGACGGCGGGGGCAGAATGGGACTGTGACGCAGTCGAGGGTCTGGAGATCTCTGGGGAGCCGGGAGTCCGGGCTGCAAGCCCACCTGGCCTCGTTGCGGACGCCCTTGCGCACCGAGGGGTTGTGGGGCAGCTTCGTCTCGGAGGGCTCGGTGACGTGGCGGAAGGAGGCGATGGCGGCCAATGGGGCGCTGATGCGCCTCCCTGGGCCCGCCCCCCGCCCCTGAGCGCGGCCCCGCCCCTCCCGTTTGGGTCCGTTTTGCCTGTGAGTCCCTCTGGCCTGGGGCGAATAGGGGCCAGAGCGTCGCTGAGCCGGTCGGGGTCTCAGATCCCCCTCGTCAGTTTCCCTGGGACTTTACCTCCTTGGGGTTAGGTCGGGGGACCCTTCTCGGCGTCCCCTCCATTTCTCAGCCCTGGGCGAATTTGGGCCGAGGACCCGCAGTTGCCTGTCTTTTCTCTGGTTAGTAGGACACTTTGATCCTTCCCCTGTGTAGATGCCCTTATGATGTGTTGGGGTCGGGGGAGGTTCCATGAATCAACTCTAGGAGCAGGCGGGGGCAGGAGCAGGGACTTGAAGTGTCAGGCAGAGCTGTGTTCAGGAAGCCCTGGGTTCGATTCTGCTCGTCTACTCACTGGCCGTGTGTCTCGGACAAATTAATTACCCTCTCTGAGCCATAGCTCTCTCATCTGTAAAGTGGGCACCATTAGGACACACACCTCTCCCAGTGATCCAGATTAAATGAAATAAAGAGTAAGTGCCTGTAGTTGAATCTGAATCTGGAGTGAGGAGCCAGTCTCTGCTGGCCTTGGTGAGGCAGGAGGCTTGGTTACCTGATTTAGGAGCAAATAGGATTTCTAGCATAGTTCTCTCTCATCCTTTCATCTGACCAAATATCAATGGGCACTAGACCCCAGGGACGCAGAGATGAATGAACCACAGTCCTGGCCCTGAAGAAATTCACCTGTCAGGTGTAGAGACAGACCCACAATCGGTTTCCCCATAGGGTGATCAGTTGGAAGGGGCTTCTGTGGGAGACCTGGGGAGGGGCCGACTACCCTATGTGTGAGGAAAGATTCACCTGAGGGACCTGGGCAAGCACTCGCCCTGTCCCCTTCCCCGCAGAGTGCTGGGCCGGGGCTCACACCTGCATGCTCCCTCCGCCATGTGGACTCAGAAAAGCCAGGGGTGTGGGGCCCCCTGAGGGAGAGAAGCACCGACAGTTATGGGGTGTCTACTGATCAGTAAATGTCTGAGTGCTCACTGTGTGGCAGGCACTTCGAAAGGCCAGTGAAACATGTTTCCTCACCGAGTCCTCACTATCAGGCGTCGTGACCCGTCCTCCCCCACTGTACAGATGAGAACACTGAGGCCCGGTTGATTTCCACTTGCCCTGAGTCACACTTTGCTAGGAAGTAGCAGAGCTGGGTCCAAATCCAGCTGATCAATGGGCATTGCTTTCTCCTCTGAGCCAGCCCAGCAGTGACTGCCTCTGAGTGTGAGTACCACCAAAGGCCTGTGTGTTGTTGGGGTGGGGGCGGTCACATCCATAAGGCATACCAGACTGCCGTTCGCCCTCCTCCCAGACCTCCGAATCACCTGCACACATCCTTCAGATCCCCTAATAGCACAAGTGCTCATGATTGTGTGGCAGTTTTCAAAGTGTTCTCTTCCCAGCCACTCATCTCCCTTACCTTGATATTTGCCCGCCCATTTTACAGACGAGAAGCTTAAAAACCAGGGAGATGAAGTGATTTGCTCAAGGTTACAGGAGCCAGACATTGGCTGGGAGGGGCTCTCTCCCAGGTGTCCTGACTGCTGATAGGCCGGCTAGGGTGGATGGCATGGGAGCAATTTGGGGTGAGGCGGCTGGTGGCGTGGAAGGTAACAGACTGGTTCAAGTCCTGAGTGACTTACCAGTAATGACTTTAACTTCTCCTCTCTGAGCCAGACTCCTTATCTGTGGAATGGAGGTGATAGTAGTCTGTATCTTGAGGATTCCTGAGGATTGAGACAATGAATGGGGAGGCTCCAGCATGATGCCTGCTGGCACAAAATAGGTGCCCATGAAATGGTTCCTTGTTACTTGTCCACACCAGCTTAATGGTACTGGGCCTTGGGTGCCCCCTGCAGGTTGTGGTCCACCTCAGAGAGAGTCTGCATGGCAGGCGCAGGTTGAGGTTGAGGCTCTGTTCCCAGAGGTGGAGGATATAGGATGTATGTGTGCGTGTGTGTGTGTGTGTGTGTGTGTGTGTGTGTGTGTGTGTGGAGGGGGTTCTAGGCTGTTACTGAATCTGTAATGCATAAGCACCACCGTGGTAGGCTTGGCATGCAGGATTCCTGCTGGAATTTGGAATTAGCTGATGTGAGGTCCAGACTCAGCTCTCCCACTTGCTCTGAGTGACCTTGAGCGAGTGACTTAACCTCTCTGAGCCTTAGTGGCCTCAGCTATAAAATGGGGATGATAATAACACTTCAGTAGGTGGTTGCAAGGAGTAGAGGAGGTGACATAAAGTGTAATTTATAAAGTGTATATTAGGGACTCACTGTGCATGAATTTCACACACACATTTACACAGCAGGCTTCAGTCTACCAACCTCTTTTGCACCCATTTAAAAAATTTAATTATTTTCATTTTGCAGATGAGGAAACTGAGGTTCAGAGAGACTAGGACCCTTGCCCTGAGTCTCGAGCTAGTAAGTGAAGAGGCCAGGAGTCAAGCCCAGATTGGTCTGATTGCATAGCTCTTCCCCACATAGCGCAGCGTGGGGATTGTGATTCCTGCCCCCCCCACCCCCCCATCTAGCTGCAGAATGCAGCATTGCAGGTGGGAGAGAGGGGACGCAGTGGGTCATAGATGGCATGTCTTGGTAGGAAAGCAGGAATCCTGTTGTAAAGCCCTAAGGGCATGAAAAATGCTCACAGTTCTCAGCAGCAGCAGCGTGACAGCCACAATGCTCATTTGCCTTCAGCAGGGAAGGTGACCAGGAGACACAGTGGCCCCTTGGACCCAGCTCTATTAAGACACTGAGCTTTGCAGATGCTAGGAGACTCCCCCTCAGGACACGATGCCCCTCCGCGTTGCCTCTCTCCCTTCCTGGGGAAGGATCAGGAAGGCAGCCTATCAGGATGCCCTGCACTCGGGGAGGGGGTCGTGCGCAGATTGGTTTGGATGGGTGACATCTCCTTAGGGGTTCCTGGTGTGACTTTGAAAGAAAATATATTTTAACCGTCAACAGTTTAAAGACATTCTTCATGATGTTTTTAAACACCGTGATGTTTTTAAGTCATCATCAAGAAGTAAGCATCTTCACGACAACTAGTGATCGTCATTAACCTGTGTGAGAACTCAGGAACTGAGGACACTGGATTTCCTCTGTCCGCTCACTTCTTCCTCCGACGCACTGGCCTTTGGCCGTGTGCTGGGCGGGGCGTGAGGCACCGAGGACTCAGCGGTCACCCAGACAGTGAACGGGCCCGTGGAAACGAACGATCCAGAAGGGAGACAGATGGGCAATAAGATGTTGTATAAATAACTAAAATGGCGATAAGATTCATGTCTGTATTTTTCTGTATATTTGAAATATCTCATAATAAAAGTATCTTTTAACTGATTCTGAGTCCAAATAAGTTTGGGAAATGGTAAAGATTGGTGTCTTTTTCTTGGCGATCAGAGTAAGTTAGCATTAATATAGGCACGGAGAAATCCTGAAGAGATTCAGATTTTTCTGATCTAACATTTCCCAAATTTATTTGGCCACAGAACCCTTATTTGACTCTTGACAAAAATAAAATAGAAGTGCCAGAAAGGAAAAACACGGGAGTGAAATGAGAGCAGATAATACAGGGACCTGACCTGGTGAAGGAGGCAGTCAGGAGTGGCTTCCCTGAGGAGGTGAGGTTTAAGTTAGGGCCAGTCACATCAGTTCTTTGAGCCTCAGCTTCCCCACCTGTGAAATGCGGGAGAGTGAGCATTGTTCTGTCATTTGCACAGGCTCTGGGGACTTTCTGACCTAGGCATCAATGGTTGAGGCTGGATGGAGTTTCATAGATGATTTGGCCCAAATCTCCCATTTTAGAAGATAGGGAACTCTTAGAAGCCCAGAGAAGTAGAGTGACTTGTCCAAGGCCCCACAGCAAAGCAGTTGTAGTCCTGGAGCTGGAACCAAGGGTTCAAGATGTCCAGTCCAGGGCTTGTTGATTTTGGTTCTTTGAAAAAACTTTTTAACAAGTTTATAAAATAATAGAACCACCATACAGATAGGTTAGAAAAATAGGGGAAAAAAATCGCCCATATAAAAGCACAGAAAGCAGTACCCCAGGTGTGCAGTGGAGAGGTTAAGTGGTGGGTGAGGGCTGGGATTCACGTCTCAGCTCGACTTCTTTGGCTGGGCTCTGTGCCTCAGTCTCCTCACCTGGCAATGAGTTAGTGCTTACCTTGTCGGAGTTAATAGTGTGAAATGCGTAGAACTTTACTTAGAGGATGTCTGGCACTTAATGAATGAATACTATTCATCACTCTTATCTTTGTTATGAAGTTGCAATACCAGAGGACATCATTTTTTTATTTTTTTCCTCACATAACATCAGTCACATTTCCTTTGTGATGTGTAGGATGGTTGTTGTGACTTGCGCTCACCCCATCTGATGAGACACTTTGGATGCAGCCATTAGTTTGATGTTGTAAAAGAATGCCATGAGGGACATCTTTGGGCAGGAAGCTTTGTCTGGTTTCCGTAGCGACCCGTGAGAGGATTTGCGAGGCGAAGTGGGTTTCCCACTGGTCCTCCTGGCCTCTTTGATGAAAGGATTCTGGGGAAGTTGGGGCTGTAGGCAAAACACAGCCTGCAGGGCCACTTGGTGCCTGAGGAGAGAGCATGTGGCAATGTGGGCCTCCTCACCCACCCAGGACTTATCGAGGCTCCCCTGGGCACCAGGCTAAGGTGCTCCCCTCAGAGGAAGAGAGAGGGCCGTGGGTTTAAGAAGATGGGTGGGAAGAGCAGATCATCCTTCCTTCCTTCGGCAGTTGCCCTAGAACCCCAGCCCGTCAGAAAGCAAAGAGGCCACAGAGATGGTGTGACATCACGTGGTATGGCCCAACCCTCTTGTACAGGTGGGGAAACTGAGGCAAGCCCAGAGGTAGTGGGCCAGCACAGGGTTGCTTGGCTGGTCAGTGGCAGAACCAGAACTGAAGGCTGCGTCCAGTGCTCTTTCTGCGGCATCACAGCTGCTTCTGTGTTTATTCGCTCACTCGGGCATTCATTCATTCATTCGCTTGCTGACTCAGGAGCGTGTGTTAAGGAGAGCATGGACCTTTTATGGCAGATAATCCTGGGTTCCTGGATTTCAGTCTCAGCTTGGCCTCTGTGTGACCTTGGGCAAGTGACTTCACCCCTCTGAGCCTCTCTGGTCTTAAATCTATAAAATGGGGCTAATTATAGTACCCCCCGACTTGGCTTATCACAGACATGGCCTGTGACTGCACGTTAGAGTGTGGCATGCATGAGGTCTGACACATAGTAAGGGGTCCATAAATGTTATCTGTTATGATTACTATTATCTCAATGCATATGACAGATTCTGAATCTTTGCCAGTCTCTGTGCCATGTCCCTGGGACATGAACATGACTTAGGTTCCCTGCCTCAACAACCTCTTGGAAGGGGACTTTCTGAAATACCTGGGAGAGAATTCTGGTGAAGCCCCGCTTAAGGTGAACAATAGCTCCAACACAAAACCCCACAGCAGCCTGGCTTTTAGTCGAGTTGATTTTCATCCATCAGATTCCCAGCGCCTCACATCCAGCAAAGCAGAGAAGGCAGTTGTAGAAGATGGTGTCATTGTTTACAAACCACTGTTAGGGGCAACGCCGGAGAAATAGCAAACAGCCGGCAGCTAACTGGTTCCAGCCCTTCCCGAGGGCTCGGAGCCCCAGGCCGCTGAGCAGTGCACCACCCCTGGGCTCCCCGCTCCAGCTACTACTTGCAGAGTCAGACACACGAGATGCTCCAGGATCACACAAACTCAGGCCCAGACAGTGGCAAAGGTGGCACCAAGGCTCCAGCCTTCCTGATCCGACCTGCCATGAGACTTTGGGGAAGTCACGTCCTCTCTCTGAGGGCTTTCTCCATCCGTTTTCTCCCTGGGCCATACGGACACAGAGTCTCACTCTTGCAGATTTCTGCAGGCTGGGCAGGGAAAGACCCTCTACTCCAAGAAGAGCACGCTGAGGGTGGTCTTAGAAGCACTGGACTTATTTGCTCTAGAAGGGGCGATGAGCTTGCTTTGGGCAGAAGGCCAGGGAAAATGCCTCCTTCCTGGGAAGATCCGGGGAGCCGGACAGAGAGTTTGTTTCCTCACTTCGCAGGGTCCGAGTCTCCCTCCTCTCCCCAGGATCCTCTCGGCTCTGCTTTTTAATTGAGGCCAAATTGTGTTAGGCCACCAAAAAGGCGTGTTTGAGGCCTCAGGCCCCTGTAGCTGGGGTGGTTCCCGGGGGAGGGTGGGGCCGCGAGTCGGCCCTTCCCACCCCTGTCTGAGACACTGAGAAGACAGGCAGATGCAGGCACATCTGGAAGTATGCAACTGGACACCCCAGAATCTGTACAATTCCCCGCGGCCCTCTGTTTTATGGGGAGGCTTCTGGCGGGTGTTTTCCTCACGCAAAGGGAAGTGAAGGGGCCCAGGCTTTCAGGCTTTTTTCTTTGGGAAATACAAGCCCCCAATGCCCCAACCCCGCCCAGTGGCCTGGATTTCCTAGGCCTCTCCCAAAGTACTTCGAGGACCTTGGGTACAGCTGGATGTGTCTGTGCATTTAGACGGGTGGGCACACTTGGGGGCGGGGGGCTCGTGTGCAAAGGTACAGGTGTGGATGTGTGTGTGTCTGCACCCAAGGAAAAATGAATGGAGACTCTTATTCTCTCGCTCTGGTGTTCTTTTCATACCAAGCTCAGTTCTAACTGTGCAACTCACCCCACCGCCCTCATAAACCCTACTGGGCTGGGGCAGGTCGGGAGGGGGAATCTGCAGGCCACAGCCTCCTTGGCCTTGGTTTACCTCGGCAGCTGTTTCCCCTCTGCCCACCCCACCCTGAGACCTGAAACTGGGACTCCAGGATACCTGGGTGGCTCCTCCAGCTGATGGTGGTGGGGAGTCGGATCTGTGTCTTTTTCTTCCTCTTAGTAACTCTTGATGGACTGGTTCCTATGTGTTCTTTACACCAGTCTAATATTTCCCAGGCTTACTGACCATGAAACACTTTAAAAATTGTACGCACATGAACTTGTGGGATCTATTGTCTGCTTAAAGGCGACTGCCGAAAAACCCGAATCTCTCAAGCATTGTGAAAAGTGATCAAGATTTGGTTTGTGCAGATCTTCCAGAACAGCCTTGTCCAGTAGAAATGCAACATGAGGGCCGGGCCAGTGGCGCGGCGGTTAAGTCCACACATTCCACTTCTCAGTGGCCCGGGGTTCGCCGGTTTGGATCCCGGGTGCAGACATGGCACCACTTGGCACGCTATGCTGTGGTAGGCGTCCCACATATAAAGTAGAGGAAGATGGGCACGGGTGTTAGCTCAGGGCCAGGCTTTCTCAGGAAAAAAGAGGAGGACTGGCAGTAGTTAGCTCAGGGCTAAAAAAAAAAAAAAAAAGAAATGCAACGTGAGCCACATATGTAATTTTACATTTAAATTTTTCTAGTAGCCACATTAGAAAAGCAAAAAGATTAATTTTAAATTAATCTTAATTTAAGATAAAATTAATTTTAAATTTAATTTTATGTTTTGTTTAGCCAAATATATCCAAAATATCATCACTTCAACATGTAACCAGTATAAAAATTATAATTGAGATATTCTACCTTCTTTCTTTTCGTACTGCCTTCAAATCTGTTGTGTGTTTTCACTTACGGACTAGTCACACTTCAAGTGCCCAGTAGCCACATGTGGGTAGTGGCTATGATATTGGAAAGTATAGGTCAGCTCTGGAACCCTACAGAAAAGGAAACCCAGCAATAGCCAATTAAAGAAAAGGAAAATTTAAATTTATTAAGAATAAAATCTTGCCAGCCCTACTTTCTATTTCCCCCCTCTGCCTAAGACGGATGAGCATCTCTGAGTTGAACAGCGCGGGTAGGGAGGTGGCGGTGGGAGGAGCGGCGGTGGGGATGGATGCTCTGCTCTTCCCCCCGCATCCCCGCCTGCGGTCCCCTAACCAGCCCTTGCTCTCGCCCCGCCGCAGGTCTGGTTTCAGAACGCCAGGGCCAAGTTCAGGCGCAACCTCTTACGGCAGGAAAACACGGGCGTGGACAAGTCGACCGAGGCGGCACTGCAGACGGGGACGCCATCGGGGCCAGCCTCGGAGCTCTCCAACGCCTCACTCAGCCCCTCCACCACGCCCACCACCCTCACAGACTTGACTAGCCCCACCCTGCCGACTGTGACGTCCGTCTTAACTTCTGTGCCTGGCAACCTGGAGGGCCACGAGTCTCACAGCCCCTCACAAACGACTCTGACCAATCTTTTCTAATGACTCGCGGCCCCCACCCCCCGACCCCACCCCACAATTTCTTTAAAAAAGAAATTATCTTTAGTTGAATTCCAAGTGTATTTTAAAATAGAGGCTTTGAGCAACTAACTAACCACATTTTAGGATCTCGCCTGGAAACAGAGGAAGAAAATAATTGGGCGCCCGGCTAACGCAGCGGTGTGGACAGAGGAATTACTTGGAAGATCTATCTGCAACACAACATTTGTGTCACTGTACAGTTTTGTGGACTGAGCGAGGAAAAAAACAACGAATAATTTAAGTTGGCTAGAGCTTCTGTATTTTCAAAGACTGCCACGTGCCTTAGGAATACTGTTTTATCTCCATACTTTGGATGACTTGTTCATTTTTCTCTCCCTCTTTTTCTCTCTGTATATTTATGACCAGAGCAAAAATGTAAAAAAAAAAAAAAAAAAAAGTTTGTTACTTTGAATAGTCCTAAAAAGAAAAAAAAAAAAAAGAAAAAATCAAACCCCCTCCAACGGTCGCTTTGTTGTTTTAGAATTTTAAGGTGGAAGTCTGTTCGAATATCAGAATTTGTAAAAATCTAACCAGTAATAAAACCACTTATTGAAACTAGTTGGTGCCATTGGTGTTTAGCTGGGTGTGAAATTGACAGGACTTAAGAGGTCTTACTGAAGCCCACAGATAGATTCCAGAGTCTTGCCTTATTTATCTATAATATTTACTTATAATAATTTATAAATATCTGTTTATAATATTTGTGGGATCCTCCTTCTGTGCCAGGAGTTAGGCTGCTTGTCGAGATCCAGAGATGGAGTAGGTACAGTCCTTACCCCCAGGGAATTTAGAGTGGAGGCAGAAACAGACAAGAGATCATCTCAATATGTGTGATGTTGCTAAGTGGAGGGTATGTAAACAAAATACCATTAATTCGTTCATTTGTTCTTTGAAACATTAAATAAGCACACCCTACTGGATACTTGCAATATAGAGGTCAAAGGCCATCACGCCTGTCTTTTCTGCTCTTCTCTGGGCTGGAAAGGTGTGTCGGGCAATGAGAGAGCCCTTTCCCTATGAGAGTGAACGCTGTCACCAAAGGGCTGCTTTAAACGTTAGCTTTAAATTCCAGTTTTCCTAATGAATGGCACAAAATTTAAAAATCTCCCAAGAGGGCAGAAGTAAATGGATTTGGTTCCTTTATTAAAGCTTCAGGCAACCTCAAACCCAGACAAAAGACATATCTAGAGAGGATGGAGATCAGAGACAGGCAGAAGAAGATTGCAGTCTCTACTGTTGAGCAGTGTGAGCCAAGGGAGGTCATCACCTCTCTGGGCCTCAGTTTCCTCAGCTGGATGATGAAGATAAGGACCCTTGCATGACAGTTGTAGTGAGGGCAAAGTAAGGTGTGTTGAAGGGACCAGCTGAGGGCCTGGCATATAGTAGGGGCTCAGTATATTTTATTGAATGACAGACAAGTGACACATGAGCACTTTGCAGGTGGAGAGCAGGAATGTGTGTATTCAGGCATTGCCTGTCATTGCTGAATGCATCAAGCAGGTGTGATGTCTGTCCACTGGGCATCTTACACCCCTCATTTCTTGCTCTGAACCTTGATGCAGAGCACTCTGTTGCCAGCTTTGCTGAGTACCAGTAGTTACCTAGCAAAATGTCCCCCAGTGGCCCACCAATTTGAAAATCCAGAGGGAAAATCATAGCTGCCTTGAGAAAACAGCCAGGAGAGATTGGGCAGGGGAACAATCCAGCCCAGAACTGAGGTCTCTCTCCTCCTCCCTCTGCCATCTCGGTTGGAACAGGGTGTGGGAAGGGAGTGGGGCAGGAATGGGCTGAGAGTGCTTGAAGCCTGGACTGACTCACTTTCTGAAATGTTAAAAGAGCACACACACACACACGACACTATTGTTGTTATTGCTATGTAATGCCTGGCAAAGAGTAGGAGCTCAATAAATTTTTTTAAAACTTTTTTTTTTTTTTTTTTTGGTGAGGAAGATTGTCCCTGAGCTAATATCTGTGCCAATCTTCCTCTATTTTTTGTATCTGGGACACCGCCACAACATGGCTTGATGAGCAGTGTGTAGTTCTGCACCCAGGATCCAAATCTGCAAACCCTGGGCTGCTGTATCGGAGCACGCAAACTTAACCACTTCACCACCGGGCCGGCCCCTTGGTAAACTTTTATACTAATGTATAATGTGCATACAGTGCACACGTTTGAAACAAGCAGCTTGATTAATGTTTTCCAAAAGAATACATGCATGTTACCACCACCCCAATCAAGATATGGGAACTTTACAGCCCCGCAAAGGCTCCTTTGGGTCCCCTCCCTGTCACCCCCTCCCAAGGGAGCTCCTAGTCTGCTTCTAGTGCCATGGGTTTTTTTTGTTTGTTTGTGATTGATACATTTTTGCTGAATGAATTCAGAATGACCCAAGAGTAGCCGACTTGCCTGGGGTCAAGCAGAATTTGAAGCAGGTCTGTCTGGCCCCAGACCCCAAGCTCTCAACCTCAAGCAGATATATATATTCATAGTCACACATCCAAGCATGGGGGTTAAGGGCCTCAACTTCTCTACCTGTCAAATAGGGTAATAGGATCTGTACCTCACTGATGAGCACATGAGAGAATGTGAGCACAGGGCCCGGCCCATGGACAGCCACGCAGATGCACCACGATGCCAGTTCCTCCCGGGGACTCCTATATGTGCCCGCAGACACACACACATGTACACCCTTGAGGCTGTCATGGATGGATAGACCCACAGGCCAGGATCCTTACACCCAGACAGCCCCACACAAAGACACACATACACAAATGCTTGCAGACAGACATAAACAGGCCCAGACACTCACGAATATATCTAGACAGACACTCAGACCACCCCACACAGGGAGACCCGCACACAAACCCAGACGTGCACACATGCAAACATTTGCAGGCACCCAGACACCCCCGCATAGCCCGGTTGTGCCCCTTGCTCAGGCCCGGACAGAACCAAGTCCGATCTGTATCTTGTCTGTCAGCACTGCCACCCAGATGGAGCAGGCCCTGGAATGATGCCCGGGGGTACCCCGCCCCCTACAGGGAGCAAGTTTAGAAGCAGGGCCTGCTGTCGGGCCAAGGATGGGGGGTGCTGTGGAGGAGGTACTGCTCTCCCCAGAGTCAGAGACCGAGAGACACACACAGAATGAGAGGCTCAGAAGATAGTGAGTGACAGAGACAAGGAGAGAGAAAGAGAGGCAGAAAGATAGTGGCAGAGTCCGGGAGACTGAGAAAGAGTGGAACACAGACAGAAAGGCACAGTGACAAAGATAGACACAGAGGCAGAGACAACAGCAGTGACAAAGATACAAGGGACAGAGAGAAGGATCAACAGTAGATAGGGAGAGAGAGATGGAACCAGAGAGAACGTAGACAGAGCAGCGAAGAAGCAGAGAGACAAAGAGACAGAGATGGGACCGAGATTAAGAGACTGTGTCGAAGATGCGGGGAGAGATGACGAGACAGAAAGACACGTGGAGATTGAGAAGAGAAGACTCAGAGACAGAGGAAGACCCCGGGACAGACTCAGAGGCTGAGAGAGATGGAGTAGGAGAAACAGACGGTTGCTTTGAGGTTGGTAAAGAGAGACTCTCAGAGAGGGAGAGGGAGAAGTCAAAGGAGAGACAGAAATACAGGAGACTCAGACTGAGTAAGAGACAGGCAAAGGAAGGCAGGTGCGCCGTGGGGAAAGGGCTGAGGTTCCCAGCCCAGCTCTGTCCCCCAGTGATGGGAGGGAGGACAAAGGCGCTGTCACCATTGCCACCTGTGGCCCTGGGGCACTGCCTCCACCTCCCTGCTTGCTGGCTACAGAGGGGACCAAGGGGCCATCTCCGAGACCCTTTGGGCTCCAACCTGCTGTGAATATGGGAAACCTCTTGCTCTCGGGACGCACACGCAGGCCTGGCGTTAAGCAGTCTGTGGGGGCTGGGGTCTTGGCTGTGCCTTTGCCCTGTCCTGTCCCACCCTACCCAGTCTCCTTTCCCCCTGAGGGGGGAGGTCTGGGGCCGACGGAAGAGACCTTCCACAGTTTTCTCTGCCTTGAGAGAATTTTGGCAAGGTAGGTAACCACTCTGACCCCAGTACCATAATCTCTAAAATGGGGCCCACGGGAGCCACCACGCAGGAGTATTGTCAGGATTCCAGGAGAGAATAAGTACATGCTATATTCGTGGTTTGACTCAAAACAAAGGGAGCCACAGAGGAGGTGTGAGGAATTGTCTCGAGAAGATGGGAGAGACTCCAAGGAGGAGACGGCATGTGAGCTGGGATCTTGGGTGGATCCAAGCTGACTGGGTGAAGAAGGGGAGCAGGCTGAGCCTTCCTGGCAGAGCCAACAGCCAGGGCACCGGCAAGCATATGAAGAGCGTGCTCAGGAGGGCGGAGGAGTCTCACAGCTGGGGTGCCCCTGGGCGGACGGGTGACATTCAGCTCTCCGATGACCTTGGATACCAACTGGAACTGCTAGGGATATAGCCGAGCAGGCCCCCTTCCCGACCCTGCCCTCAGGTTGGAGTCCCACATGGCAGAACCAGCTTCCTGGAGAGGAAGTGTTTGCCGCTGTGGCTTGTGTGTCCTGCTGGCAAGAGTGGACACCACCAGGCTTCATCTGCCAGCTGAGGCTCCAGGGAGGGCCACCCTGGACCCTCTGGCCCTGGGGACTCTAGGAGTACCAGCCCTTCATACCTTCCTTTCTACCTTTCCCCCGATCCGTACCTCCCTCTCGCCTCGGCCCCGTGCTGGGCATTGGGGATCGGGCACATGGAGATGATTTGGCCAACATCCCCTCCCTCCAACTCCCAGGCCCTCTGGGAGACAGACATGTCAACAGCCAGCCACTGTCCAGCATGAGGGAAGCCCGAGAGGGTTATGGGAGCCCCAAGGAGGGAGAGTCTGGCTCCGCATGTGGTAAGAGTCTTACGCAACTTGCCACACCTTTACACACATTGTCTCACTGAGGTTTCCTACCGCAGGAAGGAGGCAGGCATTCTCATTCCATTTCACAGAGAAAGAAGCCAAGGAGAAGTCATCTGCCCAGCATCACACAGCTTGGGGGCCACAAAGATGCTTTCGTGGCAGTTCAAGAAATTCAGCTAACACGTATCAATCCCTCAGCATCCAGGCTCCATGGCTGGGGGGGCACCTAGACAGTTCAGACCCATCCTGGTGTCCAGCGGAAGCGGACCAGGTATGAGCACAGCTGGGACTGGGGGTTCAGGAGGCCGAGGGGGCCCAGAAGAGGCTGCTAACAGGGGTTGCTGTTTTGGGGAACTTTTTTAGCTCAAAGATCAGGCAAGTGACCTAGAAGTGCCTCCCACAGGGGGATTAAGGGCAAGGGCAGAAGCATGTGCTCAGGGCGTGGGATTTTCCACCAGCAACAGCACCCGCGTGGGCAGCAGAGAACCACTGTCCAGTCTTTGGCGATGGAAGCAACCTTGGAGAGCCTCTAGCCAGAGCTGTGCTTCAGAACCACTCCAGCAGCTTTTCCAAAATACCCTTACTGGCTCCCCTCCCCTCGCTGGGAAGAAGCCCAGGCCGTGTATCTTATAAAAAGCCTTTGACTGTGGAAAATTTCAAACATATACTAAGTAAACAGAAGAGTATAATGAACCCCATGTACTCATCGCCCGGCTTCCGGAGTTATCAATATTCACTCATTCTTACCACATCTATACCTGCATCCACTCTCCACTCCCAATTCAATGATGATGAAGATGATTGCCTGTGCATTTTTAAAAAGCCCCTCAGGGATTCTGATAGGCAGCCTGAGTTGGGGACTGCCCACCTGGCCTGTTCCTTTCAGGAATGAGCAGTGTAAGCTCAGAGAGGAGAAACGACTTACCTAAGGCTACCCAGCCAGGAAGCAGCAGAGCTGGGTTCAACCTGCTAAAGGACACTTATTGAGTGTCAAGTCCTGTGCTGGTCACTGGGGACACCACTGACTAAGACGGTCTCTGCCCTCATGAAACTCAGAGTCTAGTGGGGGATACAAATGTCAAACAGCCTCAAAAGTAACTACTCAGTGACATCTGTGATGAGGCATATGTGGGACCATGAGAGGATACACCCAGGTGAGGGAAAGGACAGCTTCCTGGAAAAAGGCATCACTGAGAGATGAGATAAGTGAGTGGGAATTAACTCAGCAGGTGGGAGGGGGAGAAAAAGGAGTAACAGCACATGCAAAGGTCCTGAGCCCAGCAGGTCCAAGGCACTAAAAGGTGGCCGGTGTGGCTGGAGCTCTCAGAGCAAGGGCCAGACGGGTGGGAAGGGGGACTGGAGACATGGCCATGGGCTTTCCAGGCAGCATTCCTGAGTCTTTATTCCAAGAGCACCAGGTAGCTGGGAATGATGAGCCAGGACTCGAGGGTACGGGGATGGATGTGAGGAGGCTCCTGAGGTCAGTGAAATGATGGGGCGTCTGCCTGGGTGGAGGTAGTAGAGAGGGACTGGCTATAGGGGGAGAGAGAGCAAAGAGGGAGCAGAGCCACAATTGGTGGATGGTGGGGCCCCTCACTGCGACGGGGAAAGTCATTGGGAAGATGATGGGGGAAGATGATCAGGGATTTGGGGTTTGGACTCCTCGAGTTTTTGATGCCTTTGAGACAGCAGAGCGCTGGCCCGTCCTTCCTCTCAGGGGGTTCTGAGTCTCAGGAGGGAGGTGTGAAAGAGACCTGGAACATTTACTCATTGCTTCCCTTCTTTGAGTTTCCCAGCCCTTCTGAGCAAGTTGGTCCTTAAGCCGGTATTTGAGAGTCAGACACAAGCCGTCCCTGCTCACCTCTCTGGTGCGGGACTTGGGATCCACCCATCACTGCGCTTAAAGTCAGCCCGCACCACACTCATCCATGCTCAGCATGCTGGGTGGGCCCTCTGCCTGGGGGTCCTAGCCCTCTTCTTCCCCTCAAAAACTCCTGCCCAAATGCCCTCTCCTTTCTGGAGCCTTCCCTGCTTAGCCTTCTCCCCACCTGACCCTTCTGTAACTCTGCCCCTTTCACCACACGGGGGTGAAATTATCTCTTGGTCCCCACTCACACCCTCACCTCCACCCCACAACAGGGCCACGGGAGTCTGGCCTGTTCCTGCCTGAGTCAGGTCACCGGCAAAATGCCAGGCACAGGATTCCTAGCGACATCTTTAGAAAGAAAATTAACGATGAATCTGTAGGTGCATATTTTGGGACAATTTTGCTCTTTTTTCCTGCTACTGTAAGCACCATAACTCAGGGTCTCTGTCTTCTTCTTTGTATTACACCCAACCCAATGCCGGGCAGGTGGTGGGTCCTTAAATATTTCCTAAATCCTGGAGAGAATAAACGTTAGCATGGGTATCCACTGTGGTTGAGGGTCTAACCCTTAGAGCTGTGGCCCTGGACGCTGTCCTGCTACTTAACTGCTCCTGGGATCCTGGGCGAATTTCTTAACCTCTCTGAGCTTCCAGCATTTTAAACTTGTAAAACGGGGTAACGGTTACACCTACTCCAGAGTTTTGTGAACATCGCGTGATATCACTCACGCAGCCACGCGTTCAGCAGAGTGCAGGGCACAGATGCTCTGTCCGTGGGAGCTGTTGCTATTTATTTAATTCAGTTTTTCGCTTCAGGCACCTTTATGAGTCTTTGCTCCGTGAGACGGGGCGAGGGAGGGAGCTCCCCCCGGGGATGGCCTCGGAGGTTCTCAGAGCCTGGGGCGGGAGTGGGCTTCGAGGCGGTTCCGGGCAGAGGGGGTGGCTGCGGCCCGGAGCCGGCGGAGGAGGTCCCTGGGGACTGGGAGCGGGCGGAAGCCGGAGCCGAGGTCGGATCCGGCGGGCTGAGGAGCCGAGACATCCTGCGGGGGCGCCCGCGGGGCCCCAGCGAAGCTCGGAGGGGAGCCGGCCCGGGCCGCGGGGACTGGAGGAGGGACGCCGGTGCGGGGCGGCCGGGCGCCCCCTGGCGGTGCACCGCGGCATTGCCCAGGGCTTCCCACCCCACCCTCCTCACCACCGTGGGGTCTGCGCGGATGGGCTTCCCGAAGGGAGGAGGTCAGAGGCCCGAGATCCACTCGGGCTCGGGACGCTTTCCTCAGCTTCCGAACCGGAGTGAGCATTGTGAGTCTCTAATGTGTGCCAGGTGCTGCGTTAGGCAGTCCAGTGGCTGTGACAACATGAAAGCACACAGCACAGGGACGGGCACACAGGTGGGTCCCCCCAAATGACCTCCTTTCCTTTAGGCTCATTCCTGGGGGCCTCGGGGCAGGGGTGTTGGGCTCAAGCCTGAAGTGCTCCCCACGTATGGGAAGGGCTGAGGAGGTCCAGTTCCAGGCCCCCACCCGTGGATCCCCCCCAGGGCTCACTCTGCCCCCCGGTGGCCTCCACCGGGATTGGAGCCTGTCTGCGGGATGTGTGATGGGTGGGTGGGGCGGTGGGGTGTGCACTGAGGCGTGGTGGGTGTAGGTCAGGGGGTGTGTTCTGCTGTCGGTGTATTTGTGTGTGTGGTCGTGTTGGTGTGGGTGTTAATTTGGGGGTGTCTATGTATTTGTTGAGATGTAGGTATCTGTGATCAGATGTGTGTGTGTGTGTCTGTGTTCAGGGGTGTGTGTTCATGTGTGTCTGTGACTAGGAGTGTGTGTCCCTATGTGTCTGTGATCAAGTGTGTGTGTGTGTTTACGATTAGGGGTCTGTGTGTGTGTCTGTGATCAGGTGTGTGTGTCTGTGTTAAGGGGTGTGTGTAAGTCTGTGTGTTCACACTGGGTTGAGTGTTCAGGTGTACACAGGTGTCCAGGGTGGTGTCTGCTTGTGTGCTGCAGGTTGGGGGTGTGTGTTGGGTCTGAAGGGTGATTTGGGCCTGTGGGAGGAGGGGCTGACACATTTCTGCCCAAAGGAGGGATGGCCAGGCCCCTTCCCTGTCCCCTTACTACAGCCCCCCCAGGACTATCTTCCTTTCCTCTCCCGTCCCTAACCCCTCCCTGGACCTGAGTCCAGCTCTCCATGCCTCATCTTGGAGATGACGCAACCAGGCCTAGAGCCGGGAGCCACTGGCCCAAGGACCCTCTGCCAGAAAGTAGTGGAGCCAGGGGACTGGCCTGACTCCCGACTCCAGCTGGAATTCTTTCCTCTCCCAGGAGGGCACTGCGCACCCTTCACCCAGCCTGAGGCGGGGGTAGAAACGGGTTTCTGGGCTGGGCCGCGTGGGGAGCAGGACACAAAGGCCCAGTGTCTGCCCCTGCCTCCCCCTCCTGGCCCTGCCCTGCTCTGGGAGCCAGGTGGGTATCTGGCGCCAGATGGGGCAAAGACAGCCACCTGTGACATCCATGCTCACCGCAGGGCCAGTCCCAGTGCTGGACCCGCCTGCCCCACCACCCCATGGGCTGACTCTCATCGGGTGTGACGAGGAAATAAAGTTTCGCCTGAATTTTGGGCTCCTGGCGCCAGCTCTCAGCTGGCACTCACCCAGGCCCAAAGCGCTTCGGCTTGCCCTGCTCTGGGAAGGGACTGATGAGTAATTAAGATCATGATGATATCAACACTTACGTTAATAGAATCATTATAATGGCTACTGTGTGCTGAGGCCTGACTGTGTGCCATTTCTAAGCTCTGGGGAGGCAATGAGGCAAGGTGGTTAGGACCTTGGGCTCCAGGGCCAGCCAGACTGCCAGGATTATTTCCCAGCAGTGTGATTTTGAGCACGTTGCTTAAAACCTCTCTGCCTCAATTTCCCCAGCTTAAAATGACAGGAGATGAGTTAGTATAAAAAGAAATCACTTTAAAACCCTGTGTGGCCTGTCTGGCACTGAATAAGTGTGCCACAAGCATTAACTCTTATTATTGTGATCCCCTTGGCTCCTCACAGTGGCCTAGGAGGTAGGTCTGTTATTCCCACTTTACAGATGAGCAAACTGAGGCTGAGCCATCAGCCATAGGTCACAAAACAAAGGGGTGTCTGGGCTGGGTCCTGAGACCGAAGCCTCTGTCCCCCCACTGGCACTGATAGGAGAGTTTGTAGCTGATGGGATTAACCTTCTGATAATCTAGAAAGTGCTTCCACATGCATAGATTTGTTTGACTTTCACCAGAGCCTTAAGATGGGTATTTAATATTAGCATCTCCCTTGATATATGGATACATTGAGGCTCAGAGAAAGACAGTGACTTGCCCAAGGTCACACAGCACGTAAGTGGCAGAACCAGCATTTGATCCCAGGTCTGTCCGCTATTAAATAGCGTCATCTTATGTAATTATGCTTTGGGGGGCATACCTGTTGTGCATCAGGCTGCAGGCCAGCACTGTGTCCACATGATTCTTTGGAATTCTTCTAACATTCTTGTAGTGACTCCCAAATCCGCAGGATTCTTCACTGATCCTTGCTCTGTGTACACATCTATCTCTTCTTCTCCAGGCTGGGACCCACTAGAGGACAGGGTCAAAATGTGGCTTACCTCTGAGTGTCCAGAGCCAGCAGGGAGCCTGGCACAAGGTGGGTGCACGGTCTGATGGGGAAGACCCACAGCCTGGGGTGGTTACATGGGCGGGGAGGACTGCCAGGAGGAGGGGATGAAGTGGGACTTGGGAGGGAATGTAATTGGGCACCTGGCCCATGTTGGGGGTCGGGAAAGCGCACCCTGAAAGGCAAATGTCTGTGCTGAGATGGAAAGGGCAGGGAGGCATGATATATTTACATCTATAGTGACACGTTCCTGTGTGAAATTTTGCGCTGGAAATTACGATAAATATGATTTAAGAGTTTAATATTCATTATTGCATTTAACCCTCAAAATGTCTCATTTAATTCCAATAACTTGAGTGGGTACGAATATTACCCCATTTTACAGATAAAGAGACTTGGGCATAAGGTGATGAGGTCATGCAGCTGGCAGAACTGGGCTTTGAGCCCTGGTCATCCGCCTCCCTCCCTGGCAAAGGTGGGAAAGGGCGGGGAGGCAGTAAGATCCACCATCAGTTGTATCATTTCTTTCTTTCAACAGCTCTGTAAAGGTCTGCCTCGGCTCTCCTTCCGTTTCAAAAGCGAGAAAGGATCCTCCATGTGTAGATGAGATTTCTCCTAGCCGTGCGCATTCTCAGTTCTCTCCTGGTTCCCATACCGCCATCCCCCTCACTCCCCCAGAGCAGGGCCGGGCATGCAGCAAGCACTCAGTGGAGCGGTGCTGATGGATGCCTGGATCCGGCGCCTCCTGGGCTCCAGGCTGGGGCAGGGGAGGGGCCAGAGCTGAGTCCCCTGGAGGCCCGGGCTGGTGCTAGGGCCGGCAGGAGAGAGGGGAAGGACAAGCATTAATTAAACACCTCCTACATGCTGGGCTCACGTGCAGGGTGGCCTGGGCTTGAGGGTGTGACTCTGGGTGGCCCCCTGAGAGCCGGTGTTCCAACACAGGGGACCCCCGGAGTTTCGCCCGAGTTACCCCCGGGGAGCTGTCAGGACGGAGCCTCTCGGGGTGAGCCAGCGTCTGCGGCCCGCGGCTCTGAACAGGCCAGGAAACACGCCTGCTGGTGCATTTGTTTTTCCATCAACAACAGGCTTACGTAAACTCCTCGCCGGTTCCGAGGGCTGCCAGCGCGGGGGAGGCGGCCTTATCTGATCGGGGCCCCGGCCAGGGCCGGGGTTCCCTGCGTGTCCCGGCACAGGCCCAGCGCAGGGACCCAGGCGGTGGGTCGGGGATAGGGCTTGGCACCCGGGCTCCGCTCCTTTTCCTCAGTCCCGGGAAAGTGCAGGGTCCTTCTCCCCCAAGTTAACCGGGGGAAGTCGGTCTCGTTCCCCTGACCCCTGATTCCCAGTGCCCTGTGCTGCAAGTGCCCGCCAGGAAAAGGGCTCTCTTTACTTGAGCCCCACGGAATGCAGGAAGCACCTGCGGTGAGATGCTGGGGTGGCCCAGTGACCAGGTCACCAGGTTCCTAACCCCAGCGTTGTGCTGGTCCAGGGGTGCTCAAAGAACAGCATGCCTGGGAGAAAAGGTGGGTTCACCAGCCTCACCTCCAGAGACTCTGATTTAATGGGGCTGGGGTGGGACACAAGAATCAGCAATTAAAAAAAACTTCATTTGGAAAAAATTTCAAAATTACAGAAAAGGTAATAATACAATAATACAATGAACTGCCATATACCCTTCCTAGATTCACTGATTGTTAACCTTTCCCCGCTTTGCTTCCTCTCTCTCTCTCCCCACACCTACACACACATCCTTGAGATGGACCATATTATTGTCCCCATTTTACAGATGAGGAAACTAAGGTTTAAGAGCTGAAATAACTTATCCAAGGAAGTGATTTAAACTTAGCTCCCAGATGAAGACTTTTACTTTTTTGGCTTTCTTTATGTTTTGGCTTTTTTTTTTTGGTTTAATATATTTGGATTTTGGGAGGGGAATAATTAACACTTGTGAAGGTATTAAGGATGCAGTTTCCTTGCTCCAGCATCCTGGTTCCTTACTTAAAGGCAGTCTCTCTTGTTTCTTGTGCATCTTCTCAGATCTTCTATGCCTATGAAAACAGGTCCACAAAATAGTTTTTACAGAAATGCTGTTGTATTGTCCACGTTGTTCTACACTTAGCTTCCCCCCGACCTTAACTACGTAGCACAGACGTTTTTCCTCATTGGAAACATAAAACCGCTCCGTTCTTTTAAAACAGTGCATGGTGTTCCACTGAATGGATGTTCCGTAATTTGTTTCACTAGTCCCCTACTGACGGGAAATTAGGCTGTTTCCAATTTGTTGTTATTGTAAGCAAAGCTGCAATAAATACCCACATCCATACATTAATTTGCACATGTGCAAGTGTATTCATATGGTAAATTCCTAGAAGTGGAGCTGCTGGGTTAAAGGCTATGTGGATTTTTAATTTACCTAGATATTGCCAAATTGTTCTTCAGGGAGGTTGTACCAATTTGCCCTCCCACTTGCAATGAATGAGAGTTCTTGTTTCCCACGCTCTTGCCCACACAGCATGTTATCTAACTTTTTGATCTTTGTCAATCTGTTAGATATAAAATGATATCTCGTAGCTATAATTTCATTTCTCCTGCTACAAGGGAGGTTGACCATGTTTTCATATGACTAAGAATCATTTACATTTCCTTTCCTGGGAACTGCTTATGTCCTTTGTCTATCTTTTAATTAGGTTAGTTTTTTTTCCTTCCTGCTATGTAAGGGCTCTTAAAATAGCAAGGATATCAGCCCTTTGTCGAGAACATATGATATGTCTATAGCCTATGTGTCTTTTGACTTTGTTTATATTATTTTTCATGAATAATTAAAAATAATTTTATATGGCCAAATTTATCTTTCTTTTCATTTATGGATTCGTTAAAAAAATGTTAAACTTTAAAAGGCCTTCCTTACTGTAAGAACATTTTTGAGGTTACTCCCAGATTTTATTCCTTCTAGAATTTACTTTGGTGTAAGGTGTGAGGTAGGGGTTCAGCTGTTTCTCTGAATGGCTATCTGGTTGAGTAATCCATCTTTCTGCTATTGATAAGCAATGTCCCTTTTGTCATTTACTAAATTCCTATAGACATTTAACTATTGTATTATTTCCACGAGGCTGCCAAAACAAATTACCACAAACCAGGTGGCTTGAAATGACAGAAACCTATTCTCTCAAAGTTCTGGAGGCTAGAAGTCTGAAGTCAAGACGTCAGGAGGGCCAGGCTCCCTGTGTGATGGTGGCTCAAACCATCCGGTTCGTCTGTCCCAGCTTCTGGTGGTTGCCAGCCACCGTTGGCATTCCTTGGGTTGTGGCAGGTAAATGCATTCTCTGCCTCAGTCTTCACGTGGTCTCTCCTCTCAGTGTTTATGTCTGTGTCCAAATTTCCCTCTTTTATAAGGACACTAGCCATTGGATTAGGACCTAATCCAAGATGACCTTAATTCAGTATGACCTCATCTTAACTTGATTACATCTGCGCAGATCCTATTTCCAATAAGGTCGTGTTCTCAGTCCTGGGGGTTAGGACTTGAATATGTCTTTTTAGGGGACACAATTCTACCCACTACAAGTATGAGTTCATATTTCCCTTTCGGTTCCATTGATTCATCTGTCTAAAATGCACCAGTAACATACTGTTGAAAATATTGTAGCTTTATACTATGTTCTAATATCTCTTAAGACTAGTCCCCACTCATTTCTCTTCTTTTTCAGAATTTTCAGAATTTTCTTACTTATATTGCCATATAGACTTTAGAACCAGCTTCCTTGTTTTTAAAATTCCTATTGGTATTTTCACCATAATTATGTTAATATATATATATAATGTTGAGTCATCCTCCTCAAAACCATTTTACATGTTCAAGTTTTCTTTTGTGCCTCTCAGCAATTTATTGAAGTACATTTCCAACAAATCTTATTCCTTTTATTTTTGTTAAATTTGTTTCTAAATATTCTATCCTTTTTTACTGCTATTGTAAACAGGGACTTCTCTTTTGTCATCTTTTCTAACTGGCTGTTTTGTATTTATTATTAATTTCAGTATATTGATTTTGCACCCAACCACCTTACTGAGTTTTCTGATTATTTACAGTGATTTTTCAGTTGATTCTGTAAGTAATGATCAATGTTCCTCTTCTTTTCTGATTTTTATACTTTTATTTCTTTTTCTTGTCTAATTGTGCGGGCTGGTACTTCCAGAACTATGCTAGATAATAGTGTTCCATCAAAAAAGGGACTGCCTTTAGTGTTTCCCCTTAAAGAACGATGCTGGCTTTTGGGTTGAAATAAACACATTTTATTGTGTTTAAATATTTTCCTATTTTATTAAGAAAAAAATGTTCTTTCTAAACTGCCTCCTTCTCTGGCATCCTCCACATCCAGCGTAGACTCTGCAGTACTGAATTACTTGTTACTCCCTGCTTGGGTCATGTTGTTTCACACTCCTAGAAGTAGCCCTTGCCTGTGCTAGTCCCTCCATGGAATGCCCTTTCCCTTGGCTTCTCTCAGACAAGGGCCTATGTTACCTCTCTGGGAAGATTCCTAGGCAGTCCTTCCCTCTGTCTTGTCTCCTCACAGCTTTTTTCATGCTGGACAATGACCGCCTGCATCCTCTTCTGTTCCCCACACCAGCCTGTGAGCATCTTGGTGTGCATAGGGTAGCATGTCTGGGTTATTTGTGTGTCCTCAGTGCCTAGACTAGAACTCAAACAGAGTAAATAAATACATGATGAATGTTTTTTAGATGAGTGAATACTAGAATAAAAGCTAGCATTTACCAGGTACTTACGAGGTGCCTCGCCCTGTGCTAAGCATGTTCCATTCATTATCTCCTTTACTACATACAAAAACCCTTTGAGATGCTTATTATCACTACTTTGATAAGAGCAAATAGAAGCTCAGAGAGGTTAAGTAACATGTGCAAAGTCACACAGCCAGGATGTTAACCTAGGTTTGTCTGGCTCCAGAGCCCAGGCTTTAAGTGTCTAGGTCATTCTGAATGGCAACAAATAATGTATGAATGAAGAAATGCTGCACCACGGGGCCTGGGGTGGTGGTTGGGCTAGTACATGCAGAGAGAGGCCCTGAGATGTGTCTTTTAAGTGGCCCAGAGGGTGGAGCTAGGAATGGGGCAGGGATGGGATAGGGTGACTAACCGTCCTGGTTTGTTCAGGACTGAGGGCTTTCAGCACTAAAATTAGGACAGTCCTGGCCAAATCAGGACAAGTTGGTCACCCTAGTGGTGGAGCCATAAGCCACAAATTTCCTGTCTGTGTGAGCAACGACACTCAGAGTCAGGACCAGCCAGGGAGGAGAGAGGCCGCCCACAGGTAGTGGGCTCCTCATCATGGGAGATGTAAAAGCAGGGGGTGGAGACACCTTTACTTTCCATTTCTCTTCCGATCTCTTGGGATTCTTGAGTGATCTTAACTTGGGGTGTGGGCTCCTTGCTTTGCTCCAAGCCCTGGGGTCCCTGGAGAGGACAGAGACAGGCTGAAGGCTCTGTTGCTAACTATTTGGTGGCTGAAAGCTCCTCTGGATGGCTCAGGAGGAGCATGAGTGAGCAGAGTTGACCTGTGTCATGTGGCTAGTGTGTCTCCTGCCAAGCTCAGTGGCTCCTCCTCCTGACAGCCCTCCTGAAGAAAGGGGACAGCAATACCAGAACACCAGGACTCGGAGGGGTGAATCAGGAGGTGGGCTGGGGGGCGGGGAGCTGGAGCTTCCATTTCTGCCTCCATCAAGTGAGGGGTGGGTACGTGGGGGCAGGAGCCACTCAGAGGCGGGAAAGTCCGCCTGGCCCATCTCCCTGTCTTGGGAGCATTCCTCCAGATGGACCCCAGGTCCCGGGGCAGGCTCTAAGGGTCAGCAGGGCCCCCAGCGCAGGCCGCTGAATTCTCCTTCCCACTGGGAATCCCAGCAGTGGATGGGCAGGTCCCACCGGGGAGGGCGTCTCTCGACAGAGCCTGGAGTTTCTCCAGGTTGCAGCTGGAGACGGGCACACAGGGACAAAGGGAGGGAAGTGTTTGGTGTGGGGGTGGGGAGGGCTGGGATTTCTTTAAAGACCTCTGCACTTGTCAACTCCTAATAGTGACCATGTACTTTTTTTGTTTTTTAGCTTGTATGTACTTTAAAATTTTTTATTTTTGAATGTGGTAGAACATCCACACAGTAAAGTGTGTGTATAAGGGTATGGTTTGATAATTTTTTACATATGTATGTACGCCCACGTACCCACACCCAGATCAAGGTGTAGACATTTCCAGCACCCCAGGAAGTTCTCTTCTGCCCCTACCCAGTCTATATCCACCGGCAGAGGTAACCACTATCCTGTCATCTATCATCTGGAGTGGTTTTGCCTCTTCTTGATCTTCGTGTGCGTGGCATAATACAGTAAGTACTCTTTCGTCTGGCTTTGTGGGCTCCACATAATAAAGGTGTGATTCATCCACGTTGTTGCACATGCCGGTGGGTCATTTCCTTCCAATTGCTGTGTACGACCTCGTCGTAGAACTGCACGGCTCGTTTATCCAGGCTCCTGCTGATGGCATTGAGTTGTTTCCGGTTTGGGTCCATGAGGAACACGGCTGCCACGAACACGTGTTTCGGGTCTCTGGGTGGCCATATGCACTCACGTCTTGGGTATATACTCAGGAGTGGCGTTGCTGGCTCATAGGGCAGGTGTATAGTTAAGAAAGCATGTACTACCTTTGTTACAAAAGAAATTTGGAAAAGTCGACAAGTGATTTGTTATCACTTTAAAAGGAGTACATAGAGAGTGTCGTATGGAGGGTGAGCCCAGAGCTCTCAGGGGACCCAGTTGAATTCCAGGATTGATTCCAGAGGGAAAGATCAAGCACAGGCATTGAGGCCAGGGAGGTAAGAGCTGTGCCTGGGCTCTCTCAGGCCCCTCCCAGGGAAGGGTGGACAAAATCAGCCAAGATACTGTCTCTAAGGGCAGACCTGCTAGGCATGCCTGTACAGAGTCTGATTTGGGGCCTCACTCTGCCCACCTGTGCAATGGGAAGGGGAGTGGTGGACTCAATGGCTTCTGAGGCTTTGGGGTCTTTGGGCATCTGCCTGGCAGTCTCCTGTTTCAGTCCCTCTCCACTGATGCCCCAGGCTGCTGTGTGTGGCAGTACTGACTCTGGTGGGTTTTAAGAGGTGGGGGAAAGTCCCTGAGCCCCAAAGCTTCTGCCAGGGTAGACTCTATGATCAGGGCCCCAGAGGCCTCCTCCTACCCCCAACTCAGCCCCAGCTGTGCCTCAGGCTCCCTGGGGAGTGTGGGAGGGTGGGCGGGGAAGGGGTGAGGTGCGCCAGCCTCTGCTATTTCCGTGAAGTCAGAGCAGCTGCTGCCCGGAGTTTGGGAAGATGTTGTTCTGCCAGAGGGGCACCCCCAGGGAAATGCTAGAGCCAGGGCCCTGGCCTTGGCTGGGCAATCGGATCACCCCGAGAGGAGCTCAGGACTTGCCCCCATCCCCAGTAGCTGAGCAGAAGTCCTTACCAGCCCCATCAAATACTCCTCGGTCTGATGAAAATACTCAGCGTGGGTTCAAATGCCCTCACAGCCCCGTGGCCCTACTCACAGACCCTGCTGAGGACTGAGGACACTTGCTGAACCCGGAACAAGTCTTACCAGGCTACAGTAGCATTCAGTCATTTGGAAATAAACAACAACTCAACTAAAAACCCCAGAACGGCTCTGGGTTCACTTCCTGGCCCCGCCCCTTCTGAGCTATGGTTCCTTTGGAGGGATGTTCCCTCCCTTTGTGGTTTGTTGGGAGAACTAAATGAGATGATGTCTGCAAAGTGCTTCCCCTAGTGCCCGATGTGCAGTGGGCCATCGGCAATGTTTACTGAGGGCCCACCATACACCGCATCCTATTATTGCAGTTCCCACAGCCCTTGGCGGGGGCAGTCCTGGGAGGTGGGGCTTTGGCCAGGGATGGCGCCTATGAACAAAACACGTGAGGGTCATCCACAGCTCGAAATGTTCCGTGATCCCACAGAGCCCTTTATGGGTGTACTTTCGGGTTCTCCCTTGACCGTGTTTTAGAAAACCCTGACTCACCCAGATCCATTTCTCCTCCTTGATCAACCACACCCACTGTCTGGTTCTCTCCTGGGCACTGGGCTTCAGAGATGTCAGACTTGAGCCCTGGGTAAACAGCGATTAGAGCGTATTAGGAGTTGCAGTGATGCTAATAATAATGCCAATACAATTGATATATCGTATGTTTGCCCATTTGTCTGTTTCCACATTATGAAGAAGTAGCTGCATGAATTGTTTGGAGGGCATATTTGGGATGGTCTGACTTGGTGTCTGTCTGTTCAGGCTGCTATAACAAAATACCATAGACTGGGTGGCTAATAGACAACAGAAATTTATCTGGAGTTCTGGAGGCTGGGAAGTCCAAGATCAAGGTGCTGGCGGCAGATTTGGTGTCTGACAAGGGCTGCTTCTTGGTTCATAGATGGCTGTCTTGATGCTGTGTCCTCACATGGTGGAAGGGGTAAGGGAGCTCTCTGGGATCCCCTTTATAAGAGCACTAATCCCATTCACAAGGGTTCTGACCTCATAACCTCATCACCTCCAAAAGGCTCTACCTCCCAATACCACTGCATTGGGGGTTAGGTTTCAACATACGAATTTTGGGGAGACACATGGAGTCTGTAGCACTTGATATTCACCACCTTACTTGGGTGGTTCAGGATGTGGGGGCCTGGGGCAGGGCCAGAGAGATGGGCGGGCGTTCTCCAAAGCTTCTCAAATCGATGGTAAATGACAGGCTTTGGTTTGCTGATTGGGAGGCTGTGAGTATTGAAATGGCGCAGACAGAGAAAACAAATGGGTTTTAAGTGTGAGCCCTAAATCAGCAGTCACTAGGGCAGTCACCGACTGTGGTTGTTAATTTGTGATCAAGCTGCAAACCCTGGCAATTCTGTATGGCTGCTCCATGTTGAGTAGATGCAGGAACTGATTTATTTCACTGTGCGTAGTTGTCTCCCCGATTATGCAGGAGAAGCCACTTGGTAATAATTACAAGGACCAGCATCAATTAAACACTTTCTCTGTGCCAGGCACTGTGCTAGGTACTTTTATGCATTTTATCTCCCTGACTCCTCGAAATAACCCGGAAGATGGGTGTGATCATTAGTTCAGAGAGGTTAAGTGACTTACATAGCTGATAAGTGTCAAACCCAGGTTCACCTTCAGATGGCAAGTTCATGCTCTAAACACCTAGCCTACACTGCATCCTGCCTTGGGGCCCTGGAACACACCAAGTCCAAAGCTCCTAGTCCTTCTGGCCAGAACTAGAAAGTGAGAAAATTGAGGTTACTGGATAGGAGACCAACATAGAAAACCCACAGTGTGGTTATCTACCAGCAATAACCAATTAGAAAGTGTAAGTGTAACAGAAAAGAAGATAGGATTTGAAAACTATAAAGGCCGAGTAATCAACTAGCAAAAGAGGTATAGTAACTCAATGGAGAAAATACAAAATATTATTGAAGAACACACACACACACATACAAAAGAATAAATGAAGTTATATGTACCATGTTCATGGAAAGAAAGACTTAATATCATAAATACTTTAATTTTTCCCAAATTAACTTCATAAAATCAATGCTATCCCATTTGAAATTCCAATAGGATTTCTCATTAAACTTGGTAAACTGATTCTAAATTTCACACAGAAGAGTGAAAGTGAGAGAACAGCTAAGACAGATCTGAGATAGAACAAGGAAGGGGTCTAATCCTGATGAATATCCTGATTTATTACAAAGCTTTGATAATGAATGCATCCTGCTATTAGCACAGGAGTGGACAAATAAATCAACACCACAGAAAAGAGAGCCCAGAAACAGACCCAAGTTGTATTAGACCTTGGTGTATGATCACAAGCTATTACAAATTTGTAGGGGGAAGGATGGATGATTCGAAAATGGAGTTTGAAGAAGCTTTCCATATGGAAAAAACTAAAATTAGACCTTATCTCACGCCATACACAAAAATAAACGAGATGAATTAATGTCTTAAATGTGAAATACAACCTCAAAAGTTTGTAGAAGAAAAATAAGAGAATTTCTTTATGGCTTGGGATAGGGATTGCATTCTTAAGCAAGATGCAAAAGCTAGAAATCATAAAGGGAGAATATTGTTAAGTTTAAGCTCATCCAAATCAAATACTTTTGTGCAATAAAAAGCATTTACAAAGAAAATTTGAGCAAGAGTCTTTGGGAAGACATTTGCAGCATACATAACAGACATACGATTAACGTCCAAATATACAAAGAACTCCCATACGTCAATAAGAAAAAGACAAACAACCCAATGGAAAAATGGGGAGGAGAAATGAACAATTCACGTAAAAGGAAACAGGAATGGTGAGTAGCCACAAGAAAAGATGCTTAACCTCACTGCTTATCAAAGAAATGCAAATGAAACAACAAAGAGATTCCATTTCATACCCATAAGATTGGCGAAAGTTGGAAGGTTTGACACTGTTAAGTGTTGGTGAGGATGTCAGAAAATGTGAACTCTCTGACACCGCAATTTGGCAATATCTATGAAAGTTGGAAATATGCGTACCAAGTGACCAGCAGTTCTGCTCTGGAGAATGAACCCTAGAGAAATCCTTGCACCAGAGTTAAGGAAACATCGAAGATGTTAAACTTGTAAATAACCCACATGTCTATCAGTAATTAAATAAATCAGTTATCTATTTACAAAGTAGAACACCATACCATAAACCAAATGGCACTGAGTTACATATATCAACATTGGATAAATATAAAAAAGTATAATTTTAATTTTTAAAAGTGTTATAGGTTGAAACGTGTCCCCCGAAAACACATGTTGAACTTCTAACCGCTGGTGCTGTGGATGTGGCCTTATTTGGAAATAGGGTCTTTGCACATGTGATCAAGTCACGGTGAGTCATTAGGATGGGCTCTAATTCAATATGACTGGTGTCCTTAGAAGAGGGAAATTTGGACACAGACACACAGAGAGGAGAATGCCACGTGAAGACAGAGACACCCAGGGAAAATGCCACGTGATGATAAAAGCAGAGATTGGAGGATGCAGCTCCGAGTCGAGGACCACGAAGGATTGCCGGCCACCATGGGAAGCTAAGAGGCAAAGAAGGATTCTCCCCAGGGTCTCAGAGGCAGCGTGACCTGCTGACACCTTGACTTCAGACTTCTAGCCTCCAAAACTGGGAGAGAATCAATTTCCGTTGTTTTAAGACACTTGGTTTGTGGTGCTTTGTTACGGCCGCCCTAGGAAACTAGTGCATAAAGTAAGCTGAAAAATGGCAAGTATAATATGACACCATTTATGCAAAATTTTTAAACGCACACAACAATACTGTGTATTGTTCATGGATTCTAAATATGACCTGGGAGGATACATACCAAATTCCTGATGGTGCTTGCTTCTGTAAGGAGGGGAAACGGAGCTAGGAAGGGGTATACAAAGGACTTCAGTTTTAAAATCTTCAACAACTGTTTCTTTTATAAAAAGTGTCTAAAGCAAAAATGATGGATTGTCTACTTTTGTTAACTCAGGGTGGTAGGTGTGTACGGGTATTTGTTACACTATATTCTCTGGGTTTTCTGTTATTATTGAGTGTGAATCTATGACCATACATGTATCTGTGTACATAAGTGAACTTCAAATATTTGCTTAATGGATGTGTGCGTATGTGAGTATTTCTCACGATCCTGTTTGCTCTGGCTGCCATGCTGGCATCTTCTGCTGTGTGAACTCTTGTGGTGCCCCCTCGCATGGTAGGAGCAGCCTTGTCAGGGCTGCACCCAGTGACCGTGGGTGACAAGTGCTGCTTGATGGTATTCAGAGACCTGCATTCTTCCTTCCTCTCGCTGGGGCAGCTCTTGAATTTTCTGGATAGCAAACACCTCCAGAATGGGAGGCCACGAGGGCATGGGACTTACCTGGACCTGGCAGAGGCAGTGGCAGGGGCAGGGGCCGCCTTGCACAGGCTTCTCAGTCCACTCTGAATGCCTTGATTCCTAGAAGCCAGGACCACAGAGGGCAGATGCACTGAGTAAACATCTTCCCAAGAAAGCAGAAATGATCCAGTGCCAGGCAGGGCCAAGAGCTTGGGTTGGGCAGGGTCTGTCTCCACGGTGCACTGTCTCCTTTGAGACCATGGGCAAGAGGGTCCCATTGCTAAGCCACACACCAAGTAAGGGGGATGGACCAGAACAGGTTGACCAATGGCACGTGTCACCACATCACTCTCCTGCATCCGTGGAAGACATTACTAATCAATCACAGCACGTTTTACATCTGAGGTGCCATATAGACTCCAAATCCTTCTTAAGCAGACCTCTGGGACAGTCAGTCCTAGATCCATAGGAGATGAAACCCCCTGGGGTAGATGAGTCCTCAGGGACTTTCTGACTCGAATGTTCTGGGATCTCAACCTCTGGGTGGCGGTAAAACCCCCTGGAACCTTTTTCAGTTACCTCATCTGGAAAATGGGGACAAGAATTCCTCTGAGGTCTGTTAGACTAAATGAGGCAGGAGACACAAAGTGCACCCACAGCAGACAGTCCTGAGCACGTGGGAAGGGCGTTTGTGCCCTAGAAAGGACAGGAGAGGCTGGTACAGGAACTAGGTAGGTCCTAGGTCCATCCTCATTGTCTCCCCAGGCTGGGGGGTGGCACCCAAGATGTCCTGGGCTCCTGTGGGCACTGGGCGAGGTGCATTTCATTTCATGCTCACCCAAACTCTGCAAGGTTAAAAATGGTTATTTTAATGATGACAATGACAATAGCAAACAGACAGAGCTCTATGTGTCTTGCATGCTTATTCTAAGTTTCTACATATATTAGTTCATTTTACCCTCACAGCTACCCTATCAGATAGGACTGTATCATCCCCATTTTATAGACGAGAAAACCGAAAGCACAGGGTGGGTAAGTCACTTGCCCAAGCTCACACAGCTAGCAAGTGTCAGAACAAGAGTTTGGACCTACGTCATTCTGAGTGTGAGTCTTTCCTGCCTTTCATAAGGAGGGTGCCGCCACTCCCATTTAACAGATGGGGAGATTGAGCCTCGGAGAGGACAAGTGCCACGTCATCCAGGCCTCCAGGTGAGCCACAGCAATTTCACCCCAGCTGGCCTGGCTTTTCCCCTGCACCATCTCAATTTGCCCTGGGACCTGCATGCTCTCAAGAAGGATAGCAGAGTGTAGGGGCTCCAAATGGGGCTTCTTTGAGCCTGCACGTATCCCATACAGAGCCCAGGACCCGGCTCCCTGGGAAAGGGTGAGGCTGCCACCTGGAATGATGGGGGCCCCTGCTGGGCCCATGTGGGCAGCCTCTTCGGGGCTGAGCAGGGGACAGGCTTGAGATCACCCGTGTGGCTGGGCGCCTCCTTAGGGTGTAGGAGTCGGCGGGGCTGGCCACCTTCTGCACTCTTGGAGCGGAGAGCTGGTGAGGAGGGAGGGTCATTTCTGGGCTGTGACCTGATTATGCACAAACCTCCTCCTTGGAGCCCAGATCCCTGTGGCTCCTCCCACGGGTTATTTAGACCCGTCTCTGCACAGAGCAGACACCTCCATGGAGTCCACGCTGGGGGCATGGGGACCGGCTTCTGAGCGCAATTATCAGAGGGAACTTCAGGAGCTGGGCCAGGCTGGCACTGAGCCCACGTGCATGTTGCAAACACATGTGCTCGCATGCACACACACACAGACATGCGCATGCATACACACATGCACACCCGGCTCACACTCTCATGCCATCACCCACAGACGCTCTCAGTCACTACACAACTCCCTCCCACATCCACATACACTCATATTCACATCCATACCCTCACACTCAGTCTCTAGTTCACACGCAATGCAGTCACTCACCAGAGACCATGGGGTGGAAAGATCCTGGCTCAGAAGTCTCTTAGGCCCAGTTTTCAATACCAAGACTTCTCAGCTGTGTGACCTTGAACGAGGCACTCCGTCTCTCCCAGCCTTACTCTCCTCATCTGTAAAATGGGCATAGTAATCCAGTAGAAACCCCTCAGCTAACCTGATCGAGCCAAGCAGTTGACTAGGTAATCCAAAGTTTGGCTAAGAAAGACAGTCATTAAAAATGGATCCATAAATACCTTACACATTTTGTTCTAATACGGCAGTCAGTGTAGACCAAAGCTACTGCTTTGCGTTCAGGTCCTTCCTCTGGCCAGAGTTCTAGTTTGTCTGTTTCGCAGGCACCCACAGAGCATTGCTAAAGATTTCCAGTTCTTTTTTTTTCTTTTTAAATGGAATGCAAGGACTCTTGTGAAGCAATTTGAATTTGGAATTCTACATTGTCATTATCTCCTCCCACCCCAAATCTCTCCCAAAACTAAATCAACAGATTTATTTTTAGCAATTCTTCTTCATTGCATATTTCCAAAGCATTAGACATGGTTTTCTCAAAACATTACTTTCTTTTTTTTTACATTCAGATTTCACTATTTTTTTGTTTTATTTAGCTAAATTATATAATTACAACAATAAATACAAATTGGCCACACCTTTTTGGAAACAAACTCTCCTGATTCTGGTAGTTCACAACTCAGCCAGTGGGGGCAGAGCTTGAATTGGATGGAGAATGTTCTAGAACTTTGAGCCATTAGCGTTGATGGGCAGCATCAATATGTCTTGACCAGGGGATGGAGGGCAGCCATTAGTCCAGTAAATCGGTTAAAAGCAGGTCAGTTAAGGAAACTTCTACTGGACACATGTCACAGACTATTGGGAGCATCAGAAACAACTTAGGTCTGTGGCCCAGCAAATGGGGCACTCAGTGACCTGAGCTCTGGCTGCTGCCCTGCATCCCCAGGCCCCTTGCACATCCTGTCCTAGCTGTTGTCACCCTGGCTTGTGAGGGTCAGTGACTGACTCCTTGCACTGTGGGGGCTTCCTGAGGGCACAGTCTCCTTCTTCTCAGTTTCCTCAGACCCCAGTCCTGGGGTTTGATGTGTCCACACAAAGACTCATACACGAATGTTCACAGTAGCATTGCTCATAATAGCCCAAAATTGTAACCAGCCTAAATGTTGATCAGCTGGTAAATGGACAGACGAAATGTGGTATATCCATACAATGGAACGTTACTCATCAATTAAAGGGGATAAACTACTGACATATACTATATCATGGATGGACCTTGAAAACATTATGCTAAGAGATAGACGCCAGATACAAGAGACCACATATTGTATGATTCCATTTATATGAAATGTCCAGAAAAGGCAAAGATATGGAAACAGAAAGACTAGTGGATACCTGTGGCTGGGAGTGTGTGAATGGGGATCAACAGTAAATAGTCATGAAGGATCTTATGGAGAATGAGAATGTTCTAAAATCAATTTATGGTGACGGTTGCACTGACTGGTAAAGTTACTGAAAATGATTGAAATGTGTGAATTTTGCGATATGTAAAGTGTATCTCAATAAAACATCACACAACCATATACCAACCAACATGAATTGGGTATTTACCATATGTCATGTGCCACAACTTATAAGGTAGTTGTATTAAGGTAGTGACGCTAATTTCTCTCTGATGGATGGGGAAACCACGATACAGAGCATAAGTGACTTGCCTGCAGCTGCTAAGTGGTGGAACAGGAGATCCAACCTGTTGGGTCACTGAGGTCAGTCTCATTATTCCCATTTTACAGAGGAGAAGATGGAGGCAGACGATTGTCACTTGTCTTGCAGAGGTCACTGCTGGTTGGTGGCACTACCTGGATGCTGTCCCATCATGGTGGTGGGACAGCAGCACAGGCTCTCTTAAGCACTCATTGACTGCCTACGCATGCTAAGGTAAGCGACAGTTTCCCCGTGCCTTTACCCCACAGGAGAGCCTTTGTGAATATTTTGTTGTCTAACCTTCCATATAGCATTTTTCTGTGCATAATCAAGATCTGTAGTAGTAACAACTTTTTCAAAAATGGCATCATCATTGTATACATGCGGTTTTGCAACTTTCTTGTTTTTGTGCAACAATGTTATGACCATTGTGCCATATCTGTAACAACCTCACTTAAACAAGATTGCTGCATGGTATTCCACAGTACAGATGTCTCAGAATGAATTTAATCCCCTATTGAGGGATGTCTACATTGTTTCTAATCTTGCCAAGTTATGAGCAATACTGCAAGGAACATGCTTATATGCACATATTTCTGTAGGTTAAATTTCTAAAAGCCGCACTGCTGGCTCGAAGAGTATACGCATTTTTAATTTTAATAGATATCCTTAGAGTAGAACTGTAGTGGCAGCCCAGCCACCCCAGACTTCATCAGCCTATAAATACACATGCCATCCCATTGACTTTAGCCCCCAAGTCCCATCTGGTCCTGGTCCCTGCCTAGTTGCCTACAAGACTTCAGCCATGACACCAGTCTCTCCAGTTGTTTGGTTTGTCCCCAGGGATGGGAGGACTGGCAAGCACTCAGAACACGACATTCTGCTCCAGATGCCACACGGTCATTTGCCAGCCATTCAGGGGAGGAGTGGCCTCCCTGTGCTGGTGCCCCTTATGTTCTCTTGGCTGCCAGGCACAGCAAGATTGTCCTTTGCTGTCCCCTGCTGCCAGGAGCCCTCAAGCTATCCAAATTGCATTCTAGTTTGGAGGGGAGACATGGGGGTTAGGGGAGGGGAGCAGGCTTTCCCTTTCTCCACCTCTGGGTCTCTGGGTCACTCTTTGAATGCTGCCCAGCATTACCTAGGTCCAGGGCCTCAACGGATCTATCCCAAATCCAGTTCCTTCAATCTCTTGGGCTGATCTTCTCACACAGAGGCCTATAGAAGACAGGATAATTGCTCCCAGCTCTTCACTCTCTGTCTGTAATAGGATTACATGGTCACACCCTTTGCCACGCAACTTTGCAGTGTCTGCCAGTGGAGAAGGTGGTGTACATCTGGCTTGCTTTGGGGTTGGGCCTGGTGACCTGCTTCAGCCAGTGAAAATTGAGCAGTCATGATGGGAGCAGAGCTTTAAAGGTACTTGTGTCATTTGCCTGGCCTCCTGAGCATCAGCCATCCATCATAAGAGAAGTATGAGAAGTAGCTGCTGCTCCCAGAAGGAGAGACACACAGAGCAGACTGAAACTTGACCTGTGGCCTGGGAGCCAAACCCAGCCAACACCAGGAAAGCCTGGCAGAGCTGGCATAGCCACAGGCTCAGGAGTAAAAAGTAAACACGTTGTTATTTGTCATTGAGTTTGGGGGTTGTTTGTTATGCAGCTTTATCATAGCAATAACTGACTGATACAGACCTGAAAACCATTGTTTTTGCTACAAGGTCCTTGAACATCCACTCTCTTTCCTCGAGGATCCTCTGCATCCAAAATAACTTCTCCTTCTTATTCGACTGCCACAACCATAAAATTAAAACTTCCATGACTTCAACTCATGCTAAGGATGACTGGTTTGGGAGCTCCATACCAACCAGACTCTAATTTCTGTTTTGGGCTTAGCTGCTACCTGATAATAGCAATAACTATTCTTCTTCAGGAATTCTTAGCATAAAAAACCCTGTCCCAACCATGATCTTCATTGATGTGTCTTCTCCATGCCTCTTCCTTCCTCTCTGCTGCAGACAAATTGAACATCTCCTTGCCTTCAGGTTTCATCTTGCTCACCTCCAGGACTCTCTCAACGTGCTCTCTTTGCCTAGAATATCCCTCTTTCCCATCTCCAGATGTCTAAACCCTACCCATCCTTTCTTTTTTTGACGTTGTGGTTAAGTATAACATAACGTAACCTAACATAAAATTTACCATCTTAACCATTTTTAAGTGTACAGCTCAGTAGTGTTAAATACATTCACATTCTTGTGCAACCAATCTCCAGAACTCTTTTCATCTTGTACATCTGAAACGTCTCTACACCCATTAAACAGCAACTCCCCATCCCCCCCTCCTCCAGCCCCAGGCAACCAGCATTCTACTTTCTGCCTCTAGGAATTTGATTACTCTGGTACCTCATGTAAGTGGAATCATACAGTATTTGTCTTTTTGTGACTGGCTTATTTCACTTAGCATAATGTCTTCAAGGTTCACCCATGTCGTAGCATGTGTCAGAATTTCCTTCCTTTCTAAGGCTGAATAACGTTTTATTGTATGTATATACCACATTTTCTTTATCCGTTCATCTGTCAATGGACACTTGTGTTGCTTCTACCTTTTGGCTGTTGTCAATAATGCTGCAATGAACATGACGACGTAGCTATCCCTTTGAGACAGTGATTTCACTCCCTTCGGATATAAATGCAGAAGTAGAATTGCTGGATCATATGGTAATTCTATTTTTAATTTTTTGAGGAACTTCCGTACTGTTTCCCACAGCGACTGGGCCGCTTTATATTCCCACCAACAGTGCACAAGTGTTCCAATTTCTCCACATCATCTCCAACACTTGTGATTTTATATATTTTTTTAACGGTGGCTGTCATAACGGGTGTGAGGTGGTATCTCATTGTAGTTTTATCAGCACTTCCTAATATATCCTACCCATTCTTCACATCCTAGACCAGATGTCACCTCTCCATGTAGTATTCCTGTATCTTCCTGTCTCCACACAATTCCTCTTAGAGTAGGACCTCTTTCTCTCTCTGTCTCTCTCTTCCTCCCTCCTTCCCCCCGACCCCCAACCCTCTCTCTTTATTTTTATCCTTTGATTCCTAATGACTATTATTTGAGTCTCTTTGAAAGCCCTGATGACTTGCATTCTTGACTACCTCTGTCTCCCCTACCAGACCGTAAGGTGGGCAGGGAACTTGGTTGAGTCACCTCTGGGTCCCCAGAATGCAGTAGAGAGTTCTGCACAGAGTGGGTTCAAAGGGTTTTTGGAGTGACTGAATAAATGGATGGGTGGATACACTATGGTCGGAAGGAGATAGAAGCATGAATGAGTGGGTGGACAGATGGGGAGATGAATGAGACGGATGGAAGATGGAAGTGTGAATGATGAGAGGACATCTGTGTTATCTCCATCAAATGCTCTCCTGTCACTTCTAGACATTGAGCACTTTCACGATTCTATTTATGGGACCTCCAAAGGCAACCCCCTTTGGGACCTCTTCTATTTCTCTTGAACTGATTCAAACCAGACTTTTTACTCTTCTGATTCACCCCCCCAGCTCCATGTCACCAAGCAAGGGGGAAAGAATGCCTGAAATCCAACCCTCCTTCTGCTTGCCAAGCTGTGTCCTGGTAAGAGCTTCATCTACCAATAGGAAGAGGCATCTTTTTCTTTACGCACAATGTGTTCCTTGCAGCCAAACTTGTAGGGCTGTGACGGCTCAGAGGGGTGCCTTTTCCTAATTTGGATGGAGACATCTGTTAGGGGACAGGTGGCTCTGTTCCCACAGGTTTCCTCTTCGGCCCTGTCCCTCTCCTTTTCTTCTTCTTCTTCCTCTTTCCCCTCTTCCCTCTTTGCCCTCAACAACCCCTGCCCATTTCTTCTCCCCTCTTCACTCTTCCCTTCTGCCACATGGCTGGCGGAAATAGTCAGGATTTTGGATTTAGATCAACTATGGTTTTGAGCTGCTAGATCTTTGATCAACTCTCTGTACCTCTATGAGCCTCAGTTTCCCCATCTGTAAAATGGAGCCAATAGTTCCCAACCATCATGGTTATTGTGTAAATTAAATGACATAATGTGTGCAAAGAGTCCCCATAACAGGACGGCAAAAAAGGTGGTTATTGCTTTTGTCGATGCTGTTGTCATCATCAGCTTCTCTTACATTTATAAAACTATTGCAGTGACTACCAAAAAAAAAAAAAAGAACTGCCATTCATATCAGGACACATTGTAAATATGCATCTATTGCATTCCTTCTACCCTTTCCCTGGAGCACTTCTTCTTTTTCCATTGAACCTTTAATCTTTGACAAGTGTCTTTTAAATAAAATGCCAGGCACAGGCCCACGGTGACATCATAAAAAGAAAAGAGAGTCTTTCTGTTTTTAAATGTTTGTCATCGCTTCACTCAGCCACCACCTGTTGCCATTATGAAAGCTTCGTGATCTAGTCTTTAGTTTCGATGACGTGTGGTCGTGAGGGCCAGCCCACGTGTGACTTCACGAGGGGCAGGGATGCGCTTGGTCGTTTGTCTCTGTAGCTCCAGTGCCCAGGACGGGGCCTGGCACAGAGGAGGCTCCTGTAAGGGTTTGTTGAATAAAGGAATGAACAGTGCGGCTGTTGGGCATGTGCTGTCAGCCCTCTACCCATGTCCCTTCAGCCTATCCTGAGGTCACCTATGGACCGCTCCCTGCAAGCTGGGGGCTTTCTCTGTCTCTCCACCTGAGGATGTTCTGTGGTCATGCTCAGCCCGTCTGGGGCAGTCAGAAGTGCTGGAGATCCCCTGCTCTAGTAGCAATCCAGGGAAGGAACTGGCGGACAAATACCTCAGCTTCCTTGCCCCTCAGCTGGACACTTTTGAGTCACATTCCATGCAGTCTCTTGAGGATGCTCGGTGGAATTAAGTCCCAGCCCACAGTGGTCACCCCTGCATGAAGGCAGCCTTTATCAGCTTTGCTCCCTTCCCTATCTCACTTCCCTACTCCCCTACCAGGTTTCCTGAGATCATCTCCCAAATAAACTATTTTCACCCAAGTCATTGTCTTGAGGAGCCCAAACTAAGACAAATAATAGGAAAATTTTGTGTTTCAGTAAATAAATCCCTCAACCTAGGAAAGCTAATTTATTTGAGTAGTTTTGAATCAACCCATTGTTCTTGGGGACACAAACAATTATGGCGTTTTATCCAGGCATTTATAATCTCCCCCGATCCTCTAAATGCACGAGAACTTTTCTGTATGTAAGAAATCTGAACCAGTCTTACTCCAAATTATAAAGTACACTTTCAGTAAACATCTCAGGGTGACTTGAAACAGTCAAAGTGTTTCCAAGAAGTGATCATGTGTGGAGGAGCTGTGCAGATGGACACATACACTGGTGGGAAGAAGGCAAATTCTACAATCAGATAAGCCTGGCTCAAATCCCAGCTCTGTACCTTCCAGCTGGGGCCTTGGGCAAAGAGGTTGTGTCTCTCTGAGCCTCAGTATCTCTATCTGCTCAGAGAAGATGTAAATAATCCCGACCTCATCAAGCAGGTGTGATAATCAGAGCAGACAATGGAAGTAAAAGCTCTTTGAAAGCTGCAAAGCAGGATTCTCGTAGTTGTTGTGATGATTATTAAATGTCAAGGCAATAAAGTAGAGAGCAGTGGTGAAGAATGTGGGCTTTCGAATCAGAGGAGCTCACATCTGGGTGTATCACCCAATAGCTGGGTGACTGATGAGAAGTCCCTTTGCCTCCTTGAACCTCAGTTTCCTCCTCTATAAAATGGAGATGATAATTCTATGCAGGGATCTCAAACATTTTGGTCTCTGGGCTCCTTTACACTCTTAAAACTTATTGGAGATCAAAGAGTTTTTATTTATGTTGATTACATTTATTGATATTTACTATATTAACATTAAAACTAAAATTTTAAGGGGCTGGCCTGGTGGCCTAGTGGTTAAGTTCACATGCTCTGCTTCAGCGGCCTGGGGTTCTCAGGTTCGCTTCCTGGGCGTGGACCTACACACCACTCATCAAACCATGCTGTGGCGGTGTCTCACATACAAAATAGAAGAAGACTGGCACAGATGTGAGCTCAGGGACAATCTTCCTCAAGCAAAAAGAGGAGGATTGGCAATGGATATTAGCTCAGGGCCAAGATTCCTCACCAAAAAAACCCAAAAAAACAAAAAACTAAAATTTTAAGAATATTTATCCATTAATTTATTGAAAAGGAACAATAATAAAGCCATTACCTATTAACATAAATAGCACAATTTTGTGAAAAATAGCTATGTTTTACAAACAAAAGTCTGGTGAGATGTGTGGCATTTTTTCACATTTTGCAAGTCTCTTGTATGTTTGGCTTAAAATAAGAAAACTAGATTCTTACATTTGCTGTGGCATTCAATTTCTTGTGATATATTGTTTTGGTTGAAGTATATGGAAAAAAATCTGATCTCATGCAAATATGTAGTTGGAAAAGAGAGGAGTATTTTAATAGCCTCTTCAGATAATTATGGATATTCTTGTTTGATACTACACCAAAACTGACAAGTAGTAGTTTTTTAAAGGTTAGTTGCAATGTAGACTCTGAGTCATCAGTGAACTTTTCATATTCTGTTTCATAAAAATCCATTGGTCTTGCATTTTGAATGGATCTTTTCCCTATGCATGATTTTGTAACATCATACATTGTCATTTAGAAAATATTGGTTGACTGTATTATGCAGGTTTTCCAAATATTGACACATCTCAATTTACAATATTTTAAAAAATCACACTTGAAACATCTCACTAGTCTTAAAGGACAAGGAAGCTATGAAACTCAGTTTTCGCTTGAAAGATCAAATTCTATCATTGGCAACAAACACAAACAGTTGTTTTCTTTGATATGGCAGCCTCACTTCTTCCATTTTTGAAGAAATGCCTGCCAAATACCCAAGTCTGATTAACCAAAATTTATCCACCACTTGAAAGAACTTTCAAGTAAAAATGGTGTTCTATGAACAAAAGTGGCTGGCTGAGCTTGCAACTCAAACAATTGCACAAATGCTTCTCCTTAAGACATCTTAGTATTGAAATATGCAACAGAAGGGCTTTGTGGGCACCTCCCATTTTTTCACACAGCATATTAAAAAAATGTGCACTCCTGAGTGGAGATTTAATAATTTTAGCATTTTTTACTGATTCATCAGGGATATTTCTTTAAACTGTGGTGTGTGGTGGTGAAGAATGCAATGACTATTGGTACAGTTTAGTGGCACTTTCTTAAATCATTCAAACCACCCTATGCTTGTGCATCTTCAGTGCATTGTCAAATCACGACAAAAAGGTCAAAGAACTTTTAAGTATTACTATGAAAATAGTTGACTTGGCAACCCTCCGAAAGAGTCTTGGGGATGTCTGGGGTCTGCAAATCACACCTTGAAAATTGTTGACTCTATTTAGTGAGATCTTGTAGAGACTAACCTGTGATCATATATTTAAATGTCTGGCTCAGAGCTGGGCATGAAGTAGGTGCTCAACCAAAATGGTTTCCTTTTCTTCTCCAGCTGTGCCCCCAGCGGCCTCTTTCTTTAAGAGAGTTGTTATTCAACTCCTCCCTTTATTCCATTAGTTAGAACTAACAGAACCAGTCTTCCTCTCATCCACTCTCCCACATCTAGGAGACTCAGGGACACCCAGGAAGACCTAACTCTGAGGTTGTTTGACTCACAGAATCCACAGAGAATTCACTGATCACGTAATGATCCATATTGTTGGAGCTGCCCAATGTCTGAGTCCTAATCTGACTCTGAGAGAGATGCTTTGACAAATATTTTATAAGCCTTAATTTTATAATATATTCTGTAGTCTTCTCCCAATTCTGCCCTCTTATACCTTGATAACCCACCTCAAAAGAGGAAGGAGGAGAAATTTCTATTACTATCTTGCCCAAGGATATTGCTTATGCTATGTTTTCCACAAGTTAAAAGTAAGCACTTTTGAAGATTCCAAAGATTAGCCAAACTTTACATATCAATGAGGCTGGTTTCTCTCAGAAGGATGCTAATAACAGCAATATTCTAAAGCGGTTAGATCGAACGATAGAGAGAGCAAAGGAACCATAGGGAATCATTATGTAAATTTCCGGCCGTTCAAAGCTTTTGTAAACATTAGGAAAGTGCTTCTTGTCTGAGTTCACTTCCAATTCTGCTTTATTGTCAAATTTCATTATTACTAATATCTCTCAATTCCTTCCTTCTCCTTTGCAGATATCTCTAAGAAAGTTGAATGGGATCCTAGTCCTTCGCATGTTGTTATGAATCCTATTGCTTTCCCAACATCCAAGATGATCCATCTCCATGAGAGTAATAGAATTTCTCTGGAGGTTAAGGGAGAAATAAGCTATTTGAGAGCCTTAGGCCACCAGGAGAGAGCAAGCCAGGCAGATGCTTTAGGTATCAATGAGGTAGCAGGGCTGCGTGTGAGAATGGAGTTGGCAGACAGTGGGAGGGGTAGCTCAGAAAGGGTAGAGGTAAGATCTTAAGGGCACATTTGGTTGAATTTTGTGAATTGCTAGAGGCTGACTTCTTAATCTGACCTGGAATTGAGTGCCATGCTGGTACCTTTCTTTCCTTTCACTTCTCCAGGGACAGGCTGGCCTTCTGGGTCAGAATTTCTTCCACGGGCCATCAGTAAGTCTCTGTGCAGGACATCCATTCAATAAATATTTCTTCAGAAGCTTTTCTATTTCAGGCTCTGAGTTGGATGTTTGGGATGTGGACGTTGCTCAGCCTCTTTTCCTGCCCTCAATAGCTCTTCATCTTGTAGGGCAGTGAGATCATCAAATTTAACTCATAGTGGTAAGGTTTATGACCAAGGGGTGTCCAAGAGGCTGTGAGCCCAAGATCAACTATTCTGCCCATGCTCTGATATTACAGTGGGTCTTGAAGGATAAGTAGGAGTCTGATGGGCAGAGAAAGGCCCTTCTAGGCAAAAGCACATGCAAAAGCCTGTGGAGGTGTGAAAGAACATAGCTTACTCAGGGAGTATGGGACATTACAAGATCAGTCGGAAATGGGAAGAGATGGGGCGAGCATGGAAAGGTGGAAAGAGACCAGGTGGTGAAAAACCTTGAAGGTTGGACAGGGAGGAGACATCAGCCAGATGGTAGGGGCCAAACTCAAGTTTGGGTTTGCTGAACACTCAAGGTACCAACTTAAGAACGAGAAGTCCCCAGCCCTGACCGGGAGCATCTTATATATTTCTTGCTGGAGTAGAAACTAGTTCTGGGATGTCGGAAGCTCCAAAGCAGTTGGATGGTGCAGGCACATGACATTCCTGGCTGTGAAAGGCAGGGATGAGAAAAGAATAATTCGATGTATCTCCAAGTCTTCCAAAGCAATGCAAGTCTCATTCCACAAACATTTGTTTAGCTCCTACTGTATGCAAGATGGAGACTATCAGTATGTTCAAGCCAAAGGTCAAACTCCCACGCTGTGAGCTGGGCTCTAGTCTCAGCTCTGCCATCGATTTGGTGCGTGGACTTGGGCAAATTGCTTCTCCTTTTTAGGCCAAAGTTTCCCCATCAATACAATGTGGGAGCTTGATTTGAAAATTTTGATTGTGACTTCTGGCTCTCATGGTCTGTGACTCTGACTTGCTCTCTGATCTTCGGCAAACCCCTTCCCCTTTCTAGGCCTCAGTTTCCTCATCTGTAAAATGGGAGGTAGGGCTAGATTCGGCTCAAGATACATGGAGCCTGTGTGATGGACACCCAAATCTCCCCCTCCCCCTAGCCCAGGGTTCCAAGCCATCCCTCCAGCACACTTTAGCTTCCTCTACATTTCTCATCAAGATGCAACATACTTTAAATAGCATCTGCATGACTGGCTGGTTTTTTTCTTCCCGGAGAAGCTCTCTACAAAGTGTGCCAAGTGGCAGCTGTCAGGGCCGAGGTGGCATTTCCCTCAGTGATGCTGACAGCAGCTGTCCCAGCGCAGGCTGAATGGAATGGAAATGACATCATGTTTATTCAGGAAAGACGTTCCCAGACCCAGATCAGTGTCAGCAAGATGCTAGGATGCTCGAGGAGGAAAACACGCCCGAGACCAGTCACTGGCTCTCTTCTCCTGGAACACACACTGCACCACACACCACGCATCTCCCACACCTCCCCTCTTACACATACACACAGCGCATATCATGTCCTGCAAACCCACACCACTCCACGCAAACAGATCTCCGCATATACCATGCCCCCTCACATATACACACAAACACGTACCAATACATGTTACACACTCCCCCCACACACATATCACACAAACATATATCAATACATGCCTCAATGATAGCACACACATAGGCACCACGTGCTCACAGACACACTAATGCCCAGAGGCGTATACAGATGTACATGGTCTCTCCCAGTCTCCATACAGACAGCCACAGAGCATATACACACTCAGGTAGGGGCAGAGCCGTTGGGATGGGGAAGAAGCTACAGGTGCTGAATTGCAGAATCTGATCTTTTTTTTTTTTCTCTGTCTCTTCTCTAAAATGGGTGTTGTACCACCTAGTCCTAGGGCTGTTTCAAGGACTGACAGCAGAGGCAATATGTTATTCTAGGAACATCCCAGGCCCTGGAGTTAGGCAGACTTTCAATTGAGTGCAGATCATGAATTCTAGCTGTGATCCTAGGCATGTTATTTAACTACTCTGAACCTGTTCCCACAGCAGTAAAATGGGATGTTTTGAAAAATGGGATGTATAGAAAGCTCTGAAGACTCCACCAAAAAACTGTTAGAACTAATAAACAAATTCAATAAAGTTGCAGGATACAAAATCGGTATACAAATATCAGTTACATTTCTATATTCTAACAATGAGCTATCTGAAAAAGAAATAAAGAAAACAATCCCATTCATAATAGCATCAAAAAGAATAAAATCATTAAGAATAAATTTATTAAGGAGGTGAAAGATCTGTACACAGAAAACTATAAGACATTGATGGAAGAAATTGAAGAAGACACAAATAAATGCAAAGATATCCTGTGTTCATAGATCGAAAGAATTAATATTCTTAAAATGTCTATACTACTCAAAGCCGTGTATAAAGTCAATGAAATCCCTATCAAAATTCCAATGGTATTTTTTTATAGGAATAGAAAAAACAATCCTAAAATTTGTATGGAATCATAAAAGACCTGGATAGCCAGAGCAATCTTGAGAAAGAAGAACAAAGCTGGAGGCATCACACTGCCTGATTTCAAACTATGCTATAAAGTTATAGTAATCAAAACAGTCTGGTACTGGCATAAATATAGATGCATAGACCAACAGAACAGAATGAAGAGTCCAGAAGTCAACCCATGCATATATGGTCAGTTAGTATTTGACAAGGGAAGCAAGAATACTCAGTGGGGGAAATGATGTTGGAAAAACTGGATATTCACAGGCAAAATAATGTAACTAGATCTCTATCTTATACTACTCACAAAAATCAACTCGAAATGGATTAAAAACTTAAATGTAAGACCTGAAACCATAAAACTGAAAGAAAACCTAGAAGAAAAGCCCCTTGACATGGGTGTTGGCAATGAGTTTTTGGATATGACACCAAAAGCACAAGCAACAAAGGCAAAAATAAACAAGTGGGACTACATCAAATTAAAAAGCTTCTGTACAGCAAAAGAAACCATCAACAAAATAAAAAGAAAACCTATGGAATGGGAGGAAATATTTGCAAATCATATATCTTATAAGGGGTTAATATCCAAAGTATATAAGGAAGACATACAACTCAATAGCAAAAAACCCAAATAACCCGGTTTAAAAATTGGCAAATGACCTGAATAGACATTTTTCCAAAGCAATATACAAATGGCTATCAGGTACAGGAAAAGGTGTTCAACGTCACTAATCATTAGGGAAATGCAAATCAAAACACAATGAGATGGCACCTCACATCTGTTAGAATGGCTATTATCAAAAAGACAAGAGATAATAAGTGCAGATGAGGATGTGGAGAAAAGGGAACCCTTGTGCCCTGATGGTGGGAATGCAAAATGGTGCAGCCACTATGGAAAACAGTATGGAGGTTCCTCAAAAAATTAAAAATAGAACTACTGTTTGGTTCAGCAATCGTACTTCTGGGTTTACATCTGAAGGAAGGGAAATCACTATCTCAAAGAGACATCTACACCCTCTTGTTCAATGCAGCATTGTTCACGACAGCCAAGGTCTGCAAACAACCCAAGTGTCCACCAGTGGATGAACAGATTTTTTTTAAATTGAGATATATATAAAGGAATACTATTCGGCCACAGAAAGGAAGGAGATCCTGCCATTTGCAACGACATGGATGAACATTGAGGGCATTATACTAGGTGAAATAAGGCAGACAGAGAAAGACATATACTATATGGTCTCATTTATATGTGGACTCTAAAAAACCAGAACTCATAGAAACAGGGAGTAGATTGGTGGCTGCCAGGGGCGGGGTGTAGGGGAAATGGGTGAAGGTGGTCACAGGGTACAAATTTCCAGTTATAAGATGAATAAGTACTGGGGATCTGATGTACAGCACGGTCACTATAGTTAACAATACTGTACCATATATCTGAAAGTTGCTAAGAGAATAGATCTTAAAAATTTTCACCACACACACAGAAAACGTACTACGTGAGGTGATGGATGTGTTAACTAACCTTATTGTGGTAAACATTTCACAATATATATGTATATCAAATCATCACATTGTACAACTCAAACATACACCATGTTATATGTCAATTATATCACAATAAAGCTGGAAAAAATAAAATAAAATGAGATATTTTGGATACCTATTGCTGAATAACAACTACCCCCAAATCTTTGTGGCTTAAAACAATGGCTATTTATTATTTCTCATGATACTATGGGTGGCCCAGGCAGTAATTCCGCTCCACTTGTATAAGGTGAAGCTCTGAGAGGCACAGAAGATCCAAAATTGCCTCCCTCCCAGAGCTGGCAGTGGATTCTGACTGGAATCCCTGGGCTGTTGGTCAGGGAGCTTGGTTTCCTTCCACATGGACATCTCCATGTGGCTGCTTGGGCTTTCTCACAGCATGGTGGCCGGGATTCAAGGAGAAGCATTTCAAGAGGTGAAGAGGGAAGCTATAGATCTAAGGCTTAGCCTAGGAAGTCATAGTGTCATTCTACTACATTCTACTAGTCAAAGCAAATCACAGGGCCAGTTCAGAGTCAAGGGGAGGGAAATAGATGCCACCTTTTGATGGGAGAGTGGCAAGGTAACATTTCAAAAGAGTGTGGAGGATGGGAGAGAGGTCATTGAGGTCCTCTTTAGAGACACAATCTACCACATAAGGATGACCATTTCTCTCTCAAAATCGAATGTGTACAAAATGCTCACCGTCCCCACCCAATGTGAGTCTCCTTCATCTGAGATCTGAGACAATCTTCGTGTCCCTATCACAGGGAGCTTGACTTTGGCCACCAGCGGGTGGTGTGGTCAGGGGTTTGGAACCAGCTATGAACCTGACATCTGCCTGTGGAAGCCTCTGGCTAATTGTTCAAGTGGAAAGGGGCAGGAGCACGTCCCTTTCTCTCTCTGAGCCTCAGTTTCCTCATCTAGACAGGATCAAGCACATAGTAGAGGCCTGGTGGTGGCAGCCATTGCTTATAGTGACTAAAGTCATTATTATTCCAGTGCCAGGGCTGGAACAGGGCCACCTTGAATTCCCAGCATTAGGACTTTACAGCCCCTGAGGCAGTAAAGAAGGGGCAAGATCTCGGGACACAACAGAGGCTCCACCCCACCAAACAGGGCTCCTCCTAAATGGGTTTAGCCCTCCCTTCTCTACCCGCCCCGGCCCAGCTCCCCAGCTCAGAGTAGTCTGCAGATTCTACTGCGCACTCTGTCTTCAATATGACTTTCCCGCTGCTAAAAAAATAACTAATGGCTATCATTTATAGAGCGCCCACTGTGTGCCAGGCACTTTTATTATTTGTGTCACTGAAACCCGACTATGATTCTTTGAGATAGGGAGTCTTGTTTCCATTTGATACACAAGGAACCTGAGATTAAGAAAGGCACAGTGAGGGGCTGGCCCCGTGGCCGAGTGGTTAAGTTCACGCGCTCGGCTGCAGGTGGCCCAGTGTTTCATTGGTTCGAATCTTGGGCATGGACGTGGCACCGCTCATCAAACCACGCTGAGGCAGCGTCCCACATGCCACAACTGGAAGGACCCACAACGAAGAATATACAACTATGTACCGGGGGGCTTTGGGGAGAAAGAGGGAAAAAATAAAATCTTTAAAAAAAAAAAAAAAAGAAAGGCACAGTGACTTACGTAAGGTCACAGAGTCAGCTATGGCAGAGCTCCTGCCTCTGATGCTGCTATTCCCACCCTAGCACCGATGGCGCTTAGCCTCCTGGGTCGCCACTCATTCTAAGATGGGTCCAAGATGGCAGGAAACACTGTTGAGATTGGGGGCTGCTGCGGGCAGGATGGGACCCTCTTCTCTACCCATCTTTTGCACTTGGCTGGGGATAGTTTAAAAACACAGGGTCTTGAATCAGAGGGTCCTGGGTTCGAATACCAGCATTGCCACTTTCTTGGGCAAGTGACTTCACCTCTCCGAGCCTCGCTTTTCTCATCTGAAAAATGGTGATACTCAGAGTACCTACTCCTGGGCTTGTTGCGAGGATTCAACAAGATAATATATCCACAAGTACAGAGTTTACACATGGTGGTGGTGGGGACGTAAATGAAACAAGATTAGCATAACATCGATAGCTGTTGAAGCTAGAGTGTGGGTACGTGGGAGTTCATTATACCATCCTATTTTTGTGTGTTTGAAATCTTCTATAATAAAAAAATTTTTTAAGAGTTTATCCCAGCGCCTGCCACTAACGTTAGCTATTCTTGTAAGTGGAGCCTGTTCTTGGAAGGCAGAGCTAGGGTAAGAGTGGGTGAGGGTAGGAGGAACTTTTCCAGGAGAGGACCACACCCAGTTCCAGCCTCAGGGGAGCTGGGGATGTCACTATCATGCAGGGTCACTGTCACTTTAAGACAGGTGCTGCCACCCGAAGGGTCAGAGGGAACTGCTGAAAGATTCACTGACTTGCCTTCTTTGTCTAGTCTCCTCCTTGTGCCACCCACCTCCCTACTCCTGATAAGGTCCTACTCGTCCCCCACCCCTACCTCAGATGGCCTGGGTCCTCCCTGCTCCATCCTGTCACTGTGCCCAGAATGAAATGGTGATATCCTTGCTTCAGTCCCTCTTTTTGTTCCCATCTGTTTTTCTTCTTTCTTTTTTAAAACAGCACTATTGAAATATAACTCACACATTGGCCATTGTATAGCTTCTTTGAAGAAATGTGTATTTAGATCCTTGTGCAATTTTTAATTGGGTTATTTGTCTATTTATTTTTGAGTTGTAAGCATTCTTTATATATTCTGGATACCAATCCCTTATCAGATATGTGATTTGCAAATATTTCCTCCCATTTCTGGGCTCATTTCCTCTCTTAAGTTGGAGTCTCTCCTTCCAGATTCTGCCCTGATCCCAGCTCTGCCAAATCCTGGAAACTTCCCTGGGAGATGCTGCTTCCTGTGTGGAGGATGGTCACTGTGTGACCGTGAGCAAGTAACTCAGCCTCTCTGAGCTTCAGTTCCTTTGCCTGCAAAGGGGGCACAATGATGCTTGCTTCATGGGGTCATTGTGAGAAACGGATGTGGTGAGGAAATGGGAGCCATCTGGTACATGTCGTTCCCAACAGCCATTACAATTAGAGCGTACCTTAAATTTACTCCACATTTGTAAAGACATCATCTTTTGGTGGACAGTCACTTGCGTGGTGTAAATTGTACAATATTAAGTTATCTTATTATAGAAAATTACTTTATTTAATGTTAAGTCCTTACTATTTAGACTCTGTAAATTGTGGCACCCATCAGTCACTCCTGGTAGAATCCGGGCCTCCAGCACTTCTGGCTCAAGATGCGCCATGGGACCCACACCTCTGCCTCCTGTCTCCTATCCTGACACACCACCAAAACCAAAGGAGAAAAGTTAAGTTAAACAAAGAATAAGTCCACAATAGCAAATGTTGGGGGGGGGGGGGGGGGGGGGCGTGTTTTACCATATTTCTCTTGAAACAAGAGATTTCAGCAAATGTTTGAAAGGTAGAAAACAGATGGGAGTGGGCTGGCGGATGGAATGGGCCCAGCCTAGAATACACTCCAAGAGGGTTGCAGAGGAGGCAGGAGTGGAGGCCCACGGAGAGATTCTGTCCTCCAATCAGCAGCTTTGGTGGAGAAGAGAAGAGCGGGGCAGAGGCAGGGCATTACCGGCAGGTCTGTAGTGGGATTACGGCTGTTTGTCCCTCCAGCCCTGTCTTTGACCTTGTGTAGGGAGCATGTTGCTGCATTTTCCTCAGGCCAAAAAGCAGAAGGCACTTTTGTAAAGAGAGTGAGCAAGTCCTCTGGGAAAGCTCAGGCTCCTAGTAGGCACTTGGGTGACACAGAGTGAAGTCTCCTCATTCTGACATTTGGAGGGCCCTCTACACTTGCCTTAAAACAAAGCCTGCCAGTCGCATGCGCCACCCTTCCCCACACAGACCACACAGTCAAAATCTTCAGTTGGTGAGAGGCCTAGCAGAAAGCGAATCTCCTTACAAGACAGCAGGGGAAACCCACAGGAACTACCCAGACCTTTTATAAATAGCAACAGACACCCCAGGAGCGGTAGTATACGAAGAGAACAAGCATCACAAAAGAGAAGGATCAAGCTACACAGAAAAATTGACCCAGGAGGAAATAGAACTAATTCAGAGAACAGAAGAGAACTTTTCAAGATCCTCGAATGAATGTACTCAGATTAGAAAATATTATAGCCATAAAACCAAGACAGGTTGTCATGAAAAACTGAATAATCAGAGGACAAGAAAAAACTCTGAAGGATTAAAATTATGATTGTTAAAAAAAAAAAAATTCACCAGAAAGCCTGGAACATAAGGTTGAATCTTCCAGAATAGAGAGCAAAAAGTCAAAGAATTTTATAGATACAATAAACGTGAGTCCTATATGGACCATCTTGAGCTCTAAAAAGAGTGAACAGAAACAGAGGGAGAGGAAATGGCCAAAGAAACAGCAGCAGAGAACTTCCCAGACAGAATCTTTACATCGAAAGGACATACCAGGAACCCAGCACAATGGACCAGAAAATATCCGCAGCTAGGCGCATCTTTGTGAAAAAGCAAGAGAAAGAAGGATTCCAAAAAATTTCCAGAGAGAAAAAGCAGTCTACTGACAAAAGAATGACGTCAGACTAGCACCAGCCATTCCCTCAGCGACACTGGCTTCTAAGAAACAAAGGAGAAAGATTTCTAACATTCTGTGGGGAAATGCTTTCCAATTTAGATTCTATACGTATCTTTATCATTAGTCAAATGTGAGGGAGAGAATATTTTCAGACATGCGATGATTTACAAAATCGTTGCTTTCCATGCACCTCTTTTAGGAGATTATTTGGAGGTGTATTCTAGCAATAATAAGGAAATAAACCCAGAACAAGGAAGACGTGGGACTCAGAAACAGTGGGTTCAGCCCAAGACAGCAAGAGGACAGGGAGGCTGCAGGGTTAGAAAGCAACCTGTCCGGAAGAGAGGGGGAGAATGGCTAGGTCAGAAAAGGAAGTTTCTAAGGAAATGGGGAATCCAATAGACTAGTGGAGTAATAGAAAATTTGAAAAGAAATGAAGCTATAATAAAGTGTAAGAAAGAAAAGAAAGGCAATCAGAAACTCCAGGAAAATCAAAAATTTGTTAGAAAGTCCTCGTTCAAATACAAAGCAAACAAAAATGTGGCAGTGTTTTGAGTGTTTGATAGAGCGTGAGGAAAGAGAATCAATTTGACCGTGATGCTAGAAAAGTCTCCCACCAGAGACCCAGGGGTCCTGACATTGGATTTTAAGAGAAGAAATGGAATCCTAAGATATCGCTTGACTCACCAAAAAATAGGATTTACACAGTCATAACAATGTAAATGCTATTTCTTGACTTTCAACTTTTAGAGTCAAGCTATAGACAAAGCACAGAGGCATTGGTTTTTAGGTCAGAATTTAGATACTAGCAACCTTGACAATGTGAAAGTAAAAGCGTAGCTGGCAGAAAGGAGGAGCACAAAATCTCCCCTTTCAAAGTGGGAAGTCAAGACATATTTTTGTAAAAAAACCTATGGTTTAAGAGTTGTGAACAAGAAACAATGGTTTTAAGTAAATTATTTACATATGATTTAAAGTTTCAAAGGTAACAAATTGCAGATTTAAAAATAATTATTCAAGTTTCAAATGTTGGTAGAAAAAGAAAAAAAGAGGTAGATGAAGTGACCTAAATTCCCATCCTGCAGATCACGGAGTTGATATTGTATAAAGATGGTAAACCAAGAAATAGAAAGAAAAGCAAATTAGCTAGAGACACAGAGTCACCCCCCAGAGAGTAAGAAGCACAAACTATTTTAAAAAATTGTTTTTCCCGGGTGGGATGGGGTGGCTGGGGTGGGGTAGAAGGGGGTGGAAGATTTGCTTTTTATCACAACGTCTTCTGCACCATTTGATTTGTTACGATGCTCATAGTGCTATGATTCAGAAGGGATTGCTTAATAGAAAAAGAAGGATCCCAGGTATTCTTGAAAGAAACACCTCAAGTGGGTGTCAGGACTCCCTGTCTGCCATATGGCTGCCATTTAAACAATTTCCTCTTCTGTTAAAATCCCAGGTACGCTTTCTGGCAGCTCTTTGATTAGGGTATGTCACTTCCCTCAGCCTCAGTTTTATCCCCTGTAAAAAGGGGACAATAGCCATACCTGGCAGGGGCAACATGATGGTGTACAAACACCCCAGGGCCTTCCTACTTCTCTCCCTGCCTCCCTCCCTCCCTCCATCCTAGCAGGCTGTTTGGAACTCGAGGTGTAAGACTGGCTTTAAAAATTCAGTAGAAAAAAAAAGATCTCAGTCCTCAAGAAACGTTCCTTGCAGCACAGCGGTGAACGGATGTTTTGCCTCGGTGCCGCTCCTGCCTTCCAAGGAATGGTCTGGACCAGCTGGTGTGTGCGCGTGTGCCTGTGCGTGCGTGTGTGTATGTGTGTGTGTGTGTGTATCACAGTGTAGTGGTCCCTATTTAATACTTGGGAAGGGGGTGTCAGCTGGAGGCTGCCGCGCGGCAAGCTTCTTGCTGAAAACGGAGGGCAAGGGGGTGACTGCTTAATGAGTAGATGTTAAATGTTCCAAACAATTTATACATTTAGAATCCTAAGTTTTCAAAACTCAGCCCGCCGCGCGGTTCTGCAGATCTTGTTTATAACACATTCGGCTAAAATTATCTCAGTGCGTACTGCACCTCCTATAGCACAGATGCTCCGGAACCTGCAGCTCTGTTTTGATCCCAGATATTCGTGCTGAAGCTATTTGTGTTTGCCGTAAATGAAACACGAAACCGAGGAACAGCGGCTCTGGTGATTTTTATAAATATATGCCTAATCTTCGCGACGGGCACTGAGGTTCAAGTTTTATTTATGTGTGTTTTTTGCCTCCTGGTGCCCCAAGGGGCTTGTTTTCCCATGTGCCTACAGGGGCTGCTGCCTGTGCAAGGAGAAAGAGCCAGGAAGGAGCTGAGTTTCATTCCTGAGGGCTGTCCTTGTCCTTGTCCTTGCCCTGGGAGGCAGGTTGGAGCAGGGCAAAGATAACGGGTTTTGGACTTTAAAAAGACTTCTATTTTTGGCAATTCTTGCCCTGTCTGAGCCTCACCTTCCTCATCTGTGAAATGGGGGTAGTATTATTTCATGCCTCCTGGGGTTGTTGTGAGGATTATAGGAGACGATGCTCGGTGGATGTTGCTTCATTCACTCAAAGGGTACTTACTGAGCAGACCAGGGGTTCTTAAGCTCTGCTGTACGTTAGGATCACCCAGAAAGCTTCAAACATTCCAGATATGCAGGGCCCAACTCAGATCAAGTTCTTGAGAATCTTGGGGCGGGGGACCCAGGCATCAGTAGTTTTTTAAATTCCCCAGGCAATTCCAATGTTTGAGAACCACTGACCCAGATAAGCGCTTCCCAGACTTTCATGGACACACAAGTTCCCTGGGATTTGTTGAAATATGGATTATGGTGGAGTAGGTTGGGGCCAGGGGCGGGGCTGCCAAGAGCTGCATTTCTAACGAGGGCCCGGGTAATGCTGATGCTGCTGGTCCATGGACCACACTTTGAATAGCAAGGATCTGGACACTCTGTTAGGTCCTGGGGGTACTACGTGAGGCTGGGAAGCGATGGTTACTGCCTACATAGCTCTCCTGAGGAGTACAGACAATTAAACAGCGGATGACAATGATAAATGTCACAAGAGAAGTACAGGGCCCCAGTGAGCATGCATAGGGGACCATCAGACCAGGCTTTGGGAGTGGGGGTGGGAAGGAATCAGGAACGACTTTCCAGAGCAAGCTCAGTGTTAGCCAGAAGAAAGAGGAGGGATACTGGGGAGATTGATGCAGGCAGACAGAATAGCATGTGCAAAGGCCCAGAGGCAAGAGAGGGGAGCAAGGGCTGGGGGTTCAGGGTGACTGGAGTTCCCACGTGAAGCAGAGCTGCCAGCAGGGCCCAGATAAGGAAATAGCTCATCAGTCCTTAAAATAAAGGGGCTTGACCTTTATGCAAAAGGAAATGGATGGGGAAAGCAGCAAAAAGCTTAAAGTGGGCAGAGATGCAATCGGCTTGTGAAATTATTAGTCATTCCATTCGCTCCTGCTTCTCATGAAGCCCCCATCAGCAAAGCATATCTGCAGAAGAAAACTGGATTACCAGGGATCGGTGAGAAGGGTGATGAAAGCCCCTACTCTGTGTGGCACTCGGGGCTGGCTGCTGCTGGATGATACCGAGAAAACTCTGACCCCGTCCCCGTCCTCCGAAAGCTCTCACCCGCCGTGTATTTGGGGCTGAGGGGTGCTGGGAGACAGACACAGAGAGGGCGTGAATATGAGGTGGATTCCAGTAGATTCAGGGAGGGCAGGATGAAGAGTGCTGGGGATCAAAGGGGCAGCGGGAGGGAGCCCATACAGACTGGAGGTCCTGAGAGGGCTTCTGAGAGGAGGAGTTTGGGAGGCTGGTAAGAGGTCAGAGAAGAAAGGAAAGGGCATTCCAGAGGGATGGTGACCCGACCAGCATTGCTGCATTAGGAGATGAGGGCGGGCCTCCATCTTCAACACTGCTGACTCCCAGTGCCTGGCACAGAGTTGGCGCTCAATAAATGTTTGTTGAGTGAATGTTGAAGGTAGGGTGGTGTTATGGACTGACTGTTTGTGTCCCCCCAATATTCATATGTTACAACTCCCAATGTGATGGTATTTGGAGGTGGGGCCTTTGGGAGGTGATTAAGGTTAGATGAGGTCATGAGGGTAGGCGTCTCATCATGGGATTAGTGCCCTCATAGGAAGAGACATGAGAGAGCTTGCTTGCTGTCTCTCTTTCTCCCCTGGCCAGGTGAGGACACAGTGAGAAAGCCACCTGTAAGCCAGGAAGAGAGCTCTCCCCAGGAACCGAATTGACCGGTACCTTGATCTTGGACTTCCCAGCCTCCAGAATCTAGAAAATAAATATCTGTTGTTTGAGCTGCCCAGTCTATGGTCTTCTGTTATGGCCCCCCAACTGATGAAGACGGGTGGAGTCTGCATGTGAGCAGTCTGGCTGTACTGGTTTGGTCAGTTCTGCTGGCAGTCACGGCTATGTTCAGCTGACATCTTCTTCGGATAATACAGCGCTTCTGTTTGGTTGGTAAGTAGCTGCTGGCTCAAATCCCTAGGCAGCAACCACTGCCACCACGGATACCAGGCCACCTGGCTCTCCCCTGGAACTGCTGGGTCTCTCCATTCTAAAGCAACTAAAGGGTTAATGTCCCAAATACCAGAGGATCTTTGGGACCCTGCTCCAGGATGAATGCCACTGATTGTCAGGCCCACATGGCCCAATTGCTAATTATTTGAAATCTCACTCCTGGCTACTAGTAACAGAAGGTGCTTCTGGGAGACTCAAGGCCAGGTGAGGCAGAGTTGGAGGACCTGGCTGGCTCCCTGAAGGCAAGGGCTGGGGGCAGACAGACCAGGGCCTGAAGCCCCCAGCCCAGGAAGTGCTCTCTGTCTCATGCCTCACTCCCCTCTATGCTTCCAGTCCACTCTCCTCCCTCCCTGACGCCTGGCTGTTTCTTCTCCTGTGTTCACATGGCACAGCAGGGCCAACACGACCTCTCATGTTTCCAGGCCCTAAGGTTCGGCCACCCAAAGAGCCTGACGTGTCATTTCATTTCCAGATTCGGAATTCCAGGGGAGGCCTCTGATTGATCCAGCTTGAGCCATTTGCCCACCCCTGGACCAATCGCTGTGGCTCGGGATAGGGTCCTGTTGACTAATATGGCTGCTCCACCGTAATCCTGTGGATGGAATGTGTGCGTGGGCATGTGTGTGTGTGTTGGGAAAGGGAAACTAAGGAGACACTTCCAGAAAGAGTACGGGAGTCCCAGAGATGGGAAGAGGCTGGGCAGCCAAATAATAAGTGTCTGACACACTAAGCTAAGGACCGTGGGCTTTATAATTAGGCCATGGGGAGCCATGGGAGGTTTTGGAGGCATAGCGTGATCACAGTTAGGAAAGACTATTCTAGTAGGGATATAGAGGAAGAATGGAGAGGAGTGGAGGCCACTCCGGTGATCCAGGAGAGAAGTGCTGAGGACCTGTATTAAGGATGACAAAGCAGGTGAAAGAGATGTGGGATGCAGGGAAACAGTGAGGAATGAGTGACGGGAAGCAGTCAGGAAGAATCCTGTCTGTGGTCTTGGCGACTTGGACCCGTTCACTACTGGGGAGTCTTTACCACGGAGGGTGATGGGAATGACCCCTGAAGAAGGTCAACATTTCACATTTGGAATTCACCTGAATCCCTTCCCAGGGTGGTTGAAGAGAGGCGGGGATCTGGAATTAATTCTCATTGCAAGGAGCAGGTAGTCGGTACGACTTCGTTAATCTCACAAAGGGACCCTGGGCCTGATGTTTTCACAGCTGCCTGTGCCAAGAGGCTCAAGAAATTTCTCAAAGGCTGGGCTATCTTCTGTAAGAAGGATTGGCGAACTACGCCTGTCTCGTAAATACAGTTTTATTTGAACACAACCCGACTCATTCATTTGTGGATTGTTTTGCCTGCAAAGCCTAAAATATTTACTATCTGGCCCTCTACGGAGAGAGTTTTCTGACCCCTGCTCCATATCAGTTGTTCCCGGCTCCCTCTCATTGCCATTGTCACCCAGCCCCAGAGACCAAGGACTGCAAATCGCTTCTTCCACAGAGAGGGACTCGAACAGGCTCCGAAATTAGCAGATTGAAATCTCCGTTTTTAATTCAAAAGTGTGAATCCTGGTTTACCAGAGCACACCTGCCTGTTCTGAAGTCATTACCAGGTTATATCCCTGGAGGCCCCCTGAATCCTTGTGCAGATGGGAGGCCTGGGTGTCCCCAGCTGTCCCAGCGTCCTGGTGGCACCTGCCTCCATCAAGATACTCCCTGGGCTTTCGCTTCCCTCAGAGAGTGGATGTCAAACAGCTCACAGGAAGGCTGAAGCTGATTATTCAGCCGCAGAGTGAGACAGCAGAGAGGACATTCTGACAATCCAAGTGTGAGGGGCCAGCAAGGGAGGGAGGGGCAGTTGGAGACCTCAGTGTGAACATCCCGGGCGCTACCCAACCCAGCCAGGACGCAAGGAGGCGCATAAGAAGGATCTGGAGGAGCACGAGAGGGTAGGAAGGTGGGTTTGAAGGAAAAGTCAAAGCTCATGAAAATGTTTAGAACAAAACCGAGATGGCTTCAGGGGTCTGTCTGGGGAGCAGGTGCTGGGCAATGGGTTTGCTTCCAGTTTCTGAGGGTGTCTGGCTACTATGGTGGTTTTAGTGACAAGTGCTCACCTGTCTGACCAGGCTATGTGGAACCTTCCAGGGAGGCCTGCCGACTGCTGAGTGTGTGTACAAGGGTTGGTGAATGACTTATATGGTGTGGGATTTTTATGTGCATCCAAGGGTGGATAAACGTATGAGAGCAGGTGTGGTGGATAGATCCAAGGGTGGCCCCACATTCACATCTGTATAATCTCCTCCTTCCTTCTAACCAATAGACTGTGACAAACATGATGTGATGTCACTCCTGTGATTAGGTACCATACACAGAACACACACACACGGCTCCGTCTTGCTAGCATGAACTAAAGAAATTCTCCTTGCTGGCTTGATGCAGTCAGTGGCCATATTGAGGAACCCCTGGGACGAGAAGCTGCAGGCAGCCTTCCACCAACAGCCAGGAAAAAGCTAGGTTCTTCAGTCACGGGCCACAAAGAAATGCATCCTGCCAACAACCTGAATAAGCCTGGAAGGGGACTTTCCCCAGGTGAGCCTCCAGATGAGAATGCAGCCCAGCAGCCACCTTGGCTGCAGCCCTCTGAGACCCAGAGCAGAGGATTCAGCTAAGCTGTGCCCAGATCCCTGACCCACAGAAATTGTCAGATAATAAATAGGTGTATTTTTAAGCCACTGAGTGTGGTCATTTGTTATGCAGCAGAGAACACCAGTACAGTTGGGGCATATGTGAGTGTGTGCAAGGTATGGGTCGCTTGGGGGGTATGGATTTGAATGGCATGTGTTCAAACGTGTGTTTGTGTGCTTGAGTGTGTCTGGGCATGTGGATGTTTAGGTGTGTGTGTGTGAGAGTGTATGTTGGGGTGGCAAAAGGGGTGTGCATGCGTGTACTAGTACCTGTATGTGTCTATCAGTGTGCACACACATGTGGGTGGTGTCCCCTCCCCCATCCTCCTTTATTACTTCCTCCCTGGGTTTGATGTTGTGGGTGAATAAAATTTAAAGAGCTCTAAATTTTTTTAGAAGCGCCTTAAAGGGAGTGGAGTTTTCCGTGCGTGAGTCATTACCAGAAACACCTGTGAACTGTTGATTTTAATTGGGCCACAGCTGTCAGCTTGCAGTGCAGGAGGGATCGGGCCCCTGGCTTGGCAGTCCCCAGCCCCCACCTCCTGTCAGATCAGGGTAGGAAGCAGGGGCAGGAGAGCAGAATGGCCACTTGAACCCCAGTCTTGCCCGGGCCTCGTCCACCCAGGAGGCAGCGGGAAGGGGCTCAGTACTTCTGGGAGAGGAGCTGGGCCTGGCCTAGCCTTGGCCTTTGGCTTCACACCTCACAGTCCCCCATCCGTCTGTCTGATTTCCCTGTGCCGGGATCACCCACCTGGGACCCCCACCCCTTCACAAGGGCATGAGTGAGCACACACACACACACCCACTCACACATGCATGAATGCTCATATATGCAAACTCACATGAGTAATAACAACAGGAAATATTGATAGAGCCCCTTCCACGTGCCAGGCACCTTTCAAAGTTCTCTGTACACCATCTCATGGAGCCCTCGAAAGAATCTAGGAGGTGGGTACTAATGATTCCCATCTTATCCATGAGGAAACCATGGCACAGAGGGATTAAGTAACTTGCCCAAGATCTCACAGTGAGTAATACAGTCACCAGAGCACCAACCTGCACGCACACACACATGCAGACGTACACATGCCTGTACCCTCCAATTACACCCCACACACTCACACTTATAGGTACTCACATACATCTGATAAAAACAAATACTCGCCCGCTCTCCCAATTGATCCTCACATGCTCTGATAGACACGCACGCACACACACAATTACGCCTGCGAATGTGTACACTCAAGCACACAGGTGTAGCCCCCACCAACACCCATTCACCTGCAAACACAAAGATACCACACCCCCGCTTGAACAGGCTCCCAATACACGCCAGGCACTCACACTAACCCCACGCACAGTGAGTCTTGTATGCCCATACATGATCTCAATCTCCAAACCCCTGACAGGCGCACACCTTACTTTTCTTAATGCGGACTGTGCGTTGCCTACAGATCTGCACCCCCGACCCGCTCGCTGAGGCCAGGAGCTGTGGTTGTTTCTTTGTGGGCCCACAGTGTGCAGCCTACAGAGGCCCATGGTGGGACCACGTGAGACTCTGTGGCTCTCACAACTGCTAGTCTGCGGGTGCACCTGGGGAGGTGGCGCTCCCCAGGGCCGCAGAGATGGCTGGACCTGTCCACCGTCCACCACCAATCCTGTCCATTGTCTATGTCCTCACCATAAGACACGACCGTTTTTCCACTGTCACAAACATGACATGTGACATTCATGTGAGCTACACCCCGGCACATGCAGGCACTGGCTGCGAGGCCCACCCTTTCTCTCCCACTCAAGAAGTCACAAGAGAAAGCCAGGGAGTGGCAGCGAGGTCATCACAGAGAGGACCCTAAGTCCCTGTGCAGGTGACACATTGTTAGTGCTGCCGGTGGTCCTCGAAGGCCTTCGTGACCCTGTGTCACCTTTAACCTTAATGTCTAAACAAAATGACCACCCCCCTCCCATGAATAGCAGGACCCAGTCCCCGTCCTTCTGCTCCCACACTAGCCCTGCCCCTCAAGGTCACCTGGTCACTTTTCTTCACTCTCTTGGGGGCGGAGGGGTTGTCTAAGCCCACAGTGCAGTCTGTTTCTCCAGTGGCTGCAGCTCCCCACAGGCCACCGCTCCCCGGGCTGCTGGGTGCAGCGTGGCACCCTGGTGCTGCCGTCCCTCTTCCCTCGTTCCCCAAAGGCCGAGCTGCTCCAGGTTGGTGAGTGCATCAGGAAGCGACTTTGCACGGAAGTTGGCTATGGCCCCTGCTGGCAGCCAGCGGACCCTCCCAGCGGGGAGAACTGCTCACGACTGCACCCCGTGCAGCCTCCTCATCGCAGCGGGGCCCCTCTGGATTCTTCTGTTCTTCCAGAACCCTCCTTCTCAGTGCCCATGGGCAACTCCGAACTCCCTCTTTATGGGCAGAGCCATTTGATTCTTCACTGTCTGACCTCCGCCCCCTGGGCCTCCCCCTAGAGTCCTTGCCTGACCACACTGGCCCACAAGGGTGTTTTCCTTAATAAAGAAGCAGTGTTCCCCAAGAAGACATTCTGCTCCCTCCCAGGCCAGCCGCTCACAGCCGCTGCCATCTTTCACAGGAGCCGTTTCTCCTGTCTCGTTACTTCAGTACACATGACTTGCCACAAGCCACACAACAGTCACGACATAAAGAAATGCTGGTCTTAGTCAACTGGCCGAGGCCACACCGTGAGCTGGAGAAGAAACTGGGGCAGGAATCCACACCCCTACCTGCAGGGAGGGCAAGCGGGTCTGTAGTCAGTGTGAGACCCATCTGATTCTAGAAGGAAAATTCATGCTGCCATAGAGAGGAGGGCTCGCCTCCCCTTCTCCACTGATGATGAACTCACTGCATTCATTCAATAAACCCTCAGAGACTCCTCTGTACTGGAAGAAGGGGGCAGAGAAGAATCAGAAGCAGGGAACTGGTGGGCGAGCGACACACAGCAGATCTCAATGCAGCGAGGGAGGGAGGAGACGGGGCTGTGGAACCCAGAGGAAGGAGGCTTCACAGGAGAGTTCGGTCTGAGCAAGGAGGACTTGTGCAAAGTTCCTGGCACTTGTCCTAAGGTCCTTTCTGCCTCTCCTGTTCAAGAAATCACGTGAGAGGCACGTGACAGGGAAACGCACAATCCTGGGCACAAATGTCTCTGGGTCTCTCATGAGTTCCAGAGTGAAGGATCTGATGGCAAATTGGACTTCTCTGCCCGTCAGTCCCACCGCACCTGGGTCTCCCCCAGCCAGCACTGAATCCGTCACCCTCCCCCAAGCCTGCTTGTCCTCTTGCTGCCCCATTTCTTTGCAAGCTGTTTTGGGGTAATGCCCGATGCTGCCTTCCACGTGGTGGAGGTTTACTGAGTGTAACTCTCCCTCCCTTCACTCTTCTGCCACAGATGAGGCGGAGGGACTTCTGATTGATAAATCTGGGAATAAACCGGTCTCCATGTGTCCCCTTTATCCCTGGGAGCAGGCCGCCCCTGGGCAGCGGGAATCCCCTTCTGCTCCTCTCCGCCATCAGAACTTCCTGGCAGGCTCCCCAGTTCAGCACTTTGCAGGGGACACATGGGCCTTATCCTGGGGTTCAGCTTACAGGCCTGCTCGGCTTTCATCTCCCTCACCTGGCCTCCATCGGGAACTAAGGTGACATTGGCCTTCATCAGCCTTGGTCTTGTTTCTTAAATTGATCAGGACTCAGATGGGGAAGAGAGTGATTCTTTACTGAACTTCATCAAGAACTCCAGCAAAAGGCACCACCGTCCAGCTTCCCCTTAAATAAAAAGTCCATCTTGCCTCTTCCCTCACCTCCACGCCCCGCGTTTAAACAATGCCTGTCAACTCAACGTACATCAACACTTTCTCTCAGAGCTGACCACTTCTCTCCATCACCACACCCCTCTCTTGTCTGGGGCATTGCCATGGTCTCAAATAATCACAGCCTCCTCATTGGCCTCCCTGCTGGCACTTTCTCTGCCCCTTATCCTCTCCTCTCCTGGCCACGTGACAGGTGCCCAGACTCTGGCTCCATCCCATGTGCTCACTCATTACTTGAGGGATCATCCACATTCTGCTCAGAGGGATCCATTCCTCACTTCTCCCCTTTTTTTTCTCACTTTCCCTCTGGACAGGGAGTCTATTTTTATGTTATTTCATGGAATTTGTCTTTTGGAATAATTAGCCACCTTCTTGCAGCAATTTTTCTTCACCCAGGAATGCAAAATCACATAACACATCGGAATATTTCTTAACACCGATTTTAAATTATGCAGTTGCTGTGTTGTGATAAATATGCAGTTCAGGGGAAGATGGGGTAAAATGTTCTGAGCCTGCAGCTGGACTCCATCCATCCCAATCCGCGGAGGAGGTCGGCTGGCGAGGGGGTGGTCGGCCGCCCTCCCTGAGTGGCCAGAGGTAAGAGCTATCCTCAGCTTTTCCTTCCTCTGCAAACCCAAGACCCAGAACACAGGGCACTCAGCACATCACCCTCGTCTCTGGCCACATGCTTTATGTGCCTTACCTCACTTCATGCTCCCAATAATCTTGGAATCAGAACTCCGGGTTTACAGATGTGCAAACTGAGGCTCAAAGTGTCCAAGAGAATTGGCCAGGGGAATGCGGCCAAGAAACTGCTTTCAACTCTGCCGCGTAATGCAGAAAGTTTCCTGGTCGAGATGACTATTTCACGACTCCAAGATGACTCGCGTATCTTTATCTTTCCCCTCAAATCTCTAACTCCATTTTCCCCTCCTCATACTCAGCTCACCACCTTGCCTTCTCGTTTCCCTGGGAACCTGAGGCAATAGGAAGAAAGCCACCTCTTTTGATTGGATGTGTTGGAAAATGTTTAACAACCTGCTCTCCAGATAAAAATGCCCTGATCTGTAGCACTTGCCAATTTCCATGGTGTAAATATTTCTACTATAGCCTATTTCAAACTGCCAATGGTCTAAAAACCAGCTCACAAAAATTTCCTGAAAATTCAACCGTCTGCTCTTCCGAGCTGGCTCCAGCGGACCACCAGGCTGAATCGACCCGTGTCGGGCCCTCCACCCCTCCATTCGATCCATCCCATCATCATACAAACATGTCATAACGGCCCCTGGAAGCAAACCTTCCGATGATCCTACATCCCGCTCCAGGCACCACCCCATTTATATGACCTCCTGTGGAGCAAAGTTCTTGCAAGAGCTGACAGGAGCTGCTGTGTCCACTCCTTCCTCTCCTTCACTCCTCAGCCCACCTGGTCAGATCCCCACCACTGCTGAGGTCACGCAGGTCAAGGCACCGAAGTCCGGGAACTGTGGCTTCTGCCTCGTTGGCTCTGCCCTCTGGGTGGAATTGGAAAGCAGCTATGAGCCTGTCCACCACAGCTGCCAAGAGTTTGCCCCAGCTGTTCCAAACGCCTGGGGTGCCCCTGACCCAGATCTTTGCATGATTTGATCCCTCCCTTCCTCCAGGTGTCTGCTTCAATGTCCCTTCCCTGACCACCTGATCTAAAACAGTGTTCCTTTCCCTCCGTGTCCTTTGCTCTGCTCTATTTCTCTCCACAGCTCTTATCACCACCTGATATATTGCAACTTACTGATAAATTTATTGCTGGGAGAGCAAGGGCTTCATACTTTAGTCACTGAGATATTCCCAGTGCCCAGACCACATAGTAGATGCTCAGTAAATATTTGTTAGGGAGTGAATCAATGAATGTGTGAATAAAATGGTGGAGCTAAAATTCAAACCCACATCTGTTTGACTTCAAACCCTGAGTTCTTCCCGCTCTGCTGTGTGGTCTTCTTGGGAGCTGTTTCCTTGAGCCAGAGGCCTCAGGGAACCACTCCTAGGATTTGTTTGTTCTGTCATGGTCTTTTTTCCTTTTGAGTCCCTGTAGTTAGAGACTGGTTTCTCTCTCGCTTAAAATTTTTCGTGGTACTGCATGGCCTTAGGAAAAGTCTAAAATCTTGAGCCTGGCCTGCACAGCCCCTCATCTTCTGATCTTGGTGTCCTTCTCTGGTCTCATCCTCCTCCCCCAACCAGGGGCGCCCCACAGCCAGCTGAGCACTTGCAAACCGCCACTCGTGCCAGATCCACCCTCGTGTGGCTTGGGCTGTCATAACAGAGGACCACAGACTGCATGGCTTAGTCAACAGAGATTTATCTTCTCAGAGTTCTGGCGGCTGGAAGTCCAAGATCAAGGCGTTGGCAGGGTTAAGGGGAGGATGTGTTCCAGGCCTCTCTCCTGGGTTTGTAGATGCTGTGTTCTCCCTGTGTCTTCACGTCATCTTCCCTCTGTGCATATCTGTGTCCTAATTTCCTCTTCTTATAAGGACACCTGTCCTATTGGATTAGAACCCACCCGAATAACCTTATTTTACCTGAATGACCTCTTCAAAGACCCTATGTCCAAATACACTCACATTCTGAGGTACTGGGGGTGAGGACTTCAACGTGAATTCCTGGGGGAAACAGTTCAGCCCGTGACACCTCGCCTGGCTGACTCAACTCTGTATTAGTCCCACTCCCTGACTCCCCACCCCGCAGGGTGCATGGGCCACCGTTTTCTGCGCTCCCACAGTCTCTTGCACGGCCCACGCTGCCCCCACAGGTCATGCCAGGTTGGAATCATTGTTTTTACATCTCCACTTCCCCTCATTAGACTGCATGGTCCTTGAGTTCAGCTGACAGACACACTTGGGAGTCTGTCTTTGGCCCCGGCACACAGTAGGTATTTAGGACATGACTGAGGACAGGCAGAAGAAATGGAAGGAGACAGGGAAGAAACAGGATTTTGGGAATTTCCTTCTGTTGCTAAAATCTCTGCTTCTCGCTATCTCCTGAAACAACGCCCTCGGGAAGATGAAATGACAAACTGCTGAGAACTACAACTTCTTCCCTGCTCCCATGGCCAAGGGTGAGAGTTCCTTCTAGATTTTTCTGGGGGCAACTCTCTGTGCTTTGAGGAACTGAGACCCCCTGGATTCAATTCTGACCACCTTCACTAGCTGGCTTGGTGTGCCTGGTTTACAGCTCAGTTCACCACCATGAGACTCCATTTCCCCTGACAAATGGGCCTCATAACCCTGGACCTGTTATGAGAATCAGAGAAAACAGTGAGTGTCTAAGTGCTTTAAAAAAAAATTCAGCATTGTCCAGATAAAGGGATTATATGATGTTATGTTATTGTTAATGAATTCTAAATGGTGACATACAAATTATTTCCCTCGAGTATCATATATATTCCTGTTAAATAATAGAACTTTCCTGATTTGGAATAATTGGAGGAAGGGTGTTTGTGAATTAGTGATAAGTCTGAATTATGAGACATTGCAAAAATTTTATTACTTTCCAATTAATGCGAATTAATGGCTAACCCTGTATTGTCAAGACATGGTCCCTTAAGAGAGTTGCCTTAATGAACAGATAAGAATTGCAGGCAACTAAGCACTCATTGTAAGCAAGGGACTTCAAACCAAGTGGTTTTAAAAGTACTGGGAAACTTTTTCTTAAAAAAGCTAACCATCCTCCCAGTACCAGTGGCGTACTTGGAAAATCTTTTCATAATCCCTTGCCTAGGTCAGATTTTGGAAAATTCTGAGCAAGCAGGATTGTGAGTCATTGAAGCATGGCTATTCCCAAAACGACAGGCTGCGGCTGCCTTTCAGAGTGGCAGGTGCCGGCAACCAGGAACCTCGTGAATTGCCCAGGACCCCTCAACCCTGCAGATGGCTGAAGAGCTGGCATCATGTCCAACAGCTGCACCCCTACCACACACATATGCACAACCTTACACACACAACCATCTCTCATTTTCACATGTTTTTACGTACCCAATTACATGTGTACTTCCGTAAAAGTCACACGCAGTCACATGACACACCTGTTCCTACACTTACAGATATACATACACACAATCTTATACACACACACAACATTACAAAGACAACCACAAAGGCTGAATGTTCCACTTAGGATCCCAGCCCTAGGTAAGAGATGAGTGGTCCCAGAGGACTAAGGGGGTGCCCCAAGGACATCTTCCCCCAAGAGATGAGCACACACAAGATGGGCTGCAAATACAGGTGTTCGCTCTGCTTCCAAAGAGAGTACAGCAGCTTGACATATGACTCTTTACTCTCCAAAGTGTCAGAGAGGAGGTGGAGTATCACTAGAAAAGAATGGCAGAAACAAAAATCAGGAAACCAGGAAGAACAGCAATAGTGACTAATAGGTGTTGAGCACTTCTCTATGCATCTGTGCTGAGACTTTTAATGCGTTTCCTCCTTTGCTCCTTTCAACAATCTCATGAGGAAGGGGCTGTTATCATCACCATTTTACAAATGAGGAAACTGAGGCTAGAGGTAGGGCTAAATGACTTGCCTAAATTGCCATAGCTAGCATGTGCTGAGCCAGGATTCAAACCCATGTTTGCCTGTCTGTCTCAAATAGATATTAACCAAACTCTGTATGAGATTCAGAAGAGGTGGACTTGAACCAAACAAGAATTGACAAGGAGAGGGAGTGGGTGGTGGGAATGGGTGTTATGCTGAATGGGGAAAGAAAGAGGAGGAAACTGGTGCCCTGGAAGGTACAACAGCCCATGAGAGCAGGAGGAAGCCAGGCTTCCAGAAGCGCTCTCAATATTAAAGAGTCTTCAGCTGACTTCACTGGAAAGGACACATGGTAATTTATGTCTCCCCTTTGAGAGACTCAGATTCAGGCGCCTGAAGTAATAATAGCTACCAATTTATGGAGCACTTATTGAGATCTTACTAAGCAGTTTAGGAGCAACATCTCCTTTGGTCCTCCCAATAACCTTATGGAGGAGGTGCGATTACTAACTTCACTTTATAGATGAGAAAACTGAGGCCCAGAGAAGTTGGCAGTCATAGAGCTGGTGAGTAACAGAGCTGGGACTCAAACCCAGGTCTTGCTGACTCCAGGTCTCATGCTCTTTTCCATAGGTATGTACCTGACTCTTTCTGCTGGAAGATCTGCTGAGGATCATCACAGCTTTGATCACATCCCCGAATGGAGTAATGAGTGGGAACTGAGAGATTCAGGAACTCTGGTGCCTTTTTGTGCAGATTATCAGGACTGGAAAGGAAGAAGAGGAGGCAAGAATTATTAGAGTACTGTTGTAATATTTAGATTTCTTGACAGTGGTTTATGAGACTGAAGTGATGGGAAAGCTTGATTAACAATCAGTGGTCAGGAAATATTATTGTGTCTGTTATTTATTTTTATTATAACTCTGCTTATTAACCTGAGACTCCTGGACCCAACAGAAAGGGCATTCAATAGTATACACAGGAGGAAAAAGAGACACACATCTGCCCACCATGGGAACAACAGCTTTTATTCTACAACTGTATTTTAAGCCTGATTATACAGCTTGAGAGAAAATCATGGAAGCATGGTGTGCTCCCCTTGATCCCCAAGACCTCTGAGACTGTCACAGAGGTCAATGGATGTGGAGCGAAGAGGAGAGAAGGGGAGAGATTGTAATCTTTCATCAGCACCGTGGACAGCAGCCAAACAGGCAACGATGGGGAGCTGTCCTGGGTACTAGTGCTAACAGCTGGGAAAAGAGGACACTTATCAAGTCGGCTATGTGCCAGGCATCATTCCAATGCTGTGCATATGTCATCTCATTTAATATGCCCAAGAGGCCTGCAATGTAGATATCATTTCTCCCATTTTACAGATGGAAATGCTGTAGATCAGTGACAGCATTTTGTCCACATGCACACAGCAAATAATGGAGCTGCGATTTGAACCTACAATTATCTGGCTAGTGATCTAGTCCCTCTTCCATTCTGCTTCCATAAATCCCAAAGACCTCCCACTTTCTGTTCTCACTAGGGTAAGGAGTCCATTCTGGATCTCTCTAGGGTCATCATCAAACACAGGTGATCTTGTGCCCAGGCCAGTGAGGGTGTGATTTGTGAGTCTTTTAGCAATGGGAGCAGGATGCCTGAGAAATGGAGTGTCCTATCACCTCCAGCCACACACTTGTCTTCCAGTCACGGCCAAGGCTTTGGTCAGGGGAAGATGGTGACAGCCCTAGCTGATAAAGGGGAGGATGTATCATGCAGGCCACGTAAGATGGAGATGCAGAGATCTCCACCCGTAGGCTCAGATTTCCCATCCCAGAGCCCTTTCAGACTAGCAGAGGTTATGAGACTCCTTTGGCAGTCTCAGCCACCATCCCCCAGTGGGTGCTGGCCAACCAACATTGATCACCTCCTGCTCCCTGAGGCCCACTGCTGAGTCCTACTGCTTCCAGTGGGAAAGATAAGGCTGAAGAGTGAGCTGAGGTCTGACTTAGAAGAGTTTTGAAATCTGAGCTACATAATTTGGGTTCTTTCCTACAGAAAATATGGAGCCCCTCTAAAAATCACCATCCATTTTTAGAGACTTTACAAAGAGCCGGGCATGGTGCTTGACAATTTCCATATATTTTCTCATTAAATCTTCACTACAGTCTTGTAGTGAAATACCTCAAGGTAGTTTCATTCTTACAGTGATGAAACTGAGGCCTGGAAAGGGGAAGGAAATTGTCCAGTCACAAAGCTCATTTTGGGGAAGGAGCAGGATGAAAACTCTGGTTTGTGTTACTCCTAATTCTGCACACACTGTCTCATGGCCAGAGGTCATTGACCCTCTGAGGGCCAAGAACCTAGGGCTCAGGAGAAGGCCTGAGCTGGGGGGTGGACAGAGAGAGGGCTGCAGGGTGTGTCTCATCAGGGGTGGAGTTACCATCGTTGCAGCCATAAACCCACATCACAGGGAAATTACTTGGGAGCCATACAAATTAATGGCATTTTCTAGGATTCTTAGATTTATTTGGGGCTATCCTCATGGATGTGAGGTGCTCTCTGGACTCTCAGGGGTGGGGCTGAAGCTGAGAGTGGCACGAAACAGACCAAAGGAGTATCTTAGAGGTCACTCCAAAGACCAGAGACCTGCTCTCCTCCAAGGGAATTGGCCCCAGTCTTTGAGTCTCTTTTCCCAGGCCTCTGAGCCCTGCAGTCACTCCTGCCCCTCCCTAATCCTGGCACAGTTCTCGCAGGTTGCTTTCCCAACCACTCCCAGAAGGATCTTTCTCCTCATGGCCAGCTCGGGACAGATCATTCTCTTGCTTTAAGAAGTTGTCTCTACAAGACTCAGTTTCCTCACTTGTAAATTGGGAAGAGTAATATCCACCCAGCAGTGTCACTAGCCTGCCTCGTGGGGTTGGACATGGCCAGTGAGTTGGCTGTGCAAGCCCTGGGCTTCCAGGTGGCCCCAGGACAGTGAGCCAGTGCTCTGGGTCTGAGAGCATCAGTGGCCATGCTCTGTGGTCTGGTGGCAATGGAAGGGAGGCCTGAATTGGTGGCCACTCTAGCAGCTTCCCAAGGTCTTTGTGGTTATGAGCATCCTCAGAAAGCCCCAGTCTTGCAAGGCACAAAGCACCCCCTAACCAAGGCTTTTGATCACTCTACAATCCTTTCCGTTCGCCTTCAGTAGTGATGAATCAATTGCAAGTTCCCAAAGGTGTTATTTTCTCTCACTTCTGGGATTTTCATAAGCTGCCCTCTGGCTGAAGCTCTACCCAGCTCTGACTCATCAGCTAATCCCTGTTCCACTTTCAGGTTAAGAGCTCAGCTTAGACCCTTCTTCCTTCAGGAAGCCTTCCTTGACCTTCAGCCTGTGTAGGTATCACTCTGTGCTCCCCAAGGCCCCATGTGCACTGGGGTATGGGGTGTCTTTGGGGGACAAATGGAAGGTGAGGCGGGAGAGGTGGAGGTCATTACCTCCATAACCCACACCTGTGCCTGGGAGGAAGCTGCGAGCAGCAGGAGGTGTGGGCTGGGGGCTGGTGAGCACCATTGTGGTGGCCACCTGGAGGCTTCCTGAGCTCAGCATCTCCTGGGGGGGGGCCCAGGTGTGGTGCTTTGTGTTGCTGGCCCCAGGGGTGGCTCTGCTTACCTGGTGATGAGAGTGGGAGGCAGGAGCCTGTCCCCAGGGGATCTGAGCCACCAGCTGGCAGGGCTCCATGCAGCACTACCCAACCCCCAAGCTCTTACCTGCCAAGAGGGGCAGGGCTGGCAGGGAGGGAAAGTTGTGCCAGGACCCAGATGTAAGTCTCAGACTTATGTTCACACCCATGTCAGTAAACTCATTGTGTGCGACTGCATGTGGCCTACATTAAAATGTGTGGCTGTGAGTCTGTGTGTGTTCATGTGTGTACATATGTCTCTGTGCACAAGTATGCCTTATGTGGTGTCCATGTGCATGCATGTGCCTATAGGTGTACAACGTGTCAGTACACGTGATCTGTGTGTGAATTCACAAATATGTGTTGGATGCAGTTGTGTGTTAGCAAATAGTCTAAGGATTATGCACCCCACTGGGGTTCAGATCCCAGCTCAGCCCCTTCCTAGCTCTGTGACCTTGGGCGAGTCACTTCACTTCTCTGAGCCTTAGTTTCCTTGTTTGTAAAATGAGGGTGAAAATTGTAACACCCAGCTTGATTGACTTTTGCAAAGGAATCAAGTAAAGCTGTGTATGTAAAGTACTTAGCATAATGCCTGGTTCATAGGAAACAATAAATATTGGCAATTATTATTTGTATTATATGAGATATGGGTATATTGTTGTCTGTGGATTTATATATATATTTAAACACGTATTTATGGGCCAGCCTGGGGTTAAGTGTATTCAGTTCTGTGTGCTTATGTGTAAGCACATGTGTTAGCATGAGTATGTGTCTATATTTCAGGTTTTTCTATTTTTAACTTTCCACAATGCCCCAGAAGCTCGAGTGCAAAGACAATCACTAGGAAAGAGATTTATGTCCCTAAAACTCTTTAAAACTTCCTTCCTTGACCCCTGGTCTTTGAAAAGAGATGATCGTTCTTTCAAACTATCAAATTTTGAGTTTTCTGGAACTCAGACACACATATCAAACCCCCATACCCAGGGAACATGTGTGTGGTACACACATGTGCACACGTATGTGCATACACATATTAACATCCATGATCACCCATGGCTCACCTTGTGTATCCCAGCCTGCAGCCCAGGAGGCAACACAAGGTGGGCAATAGTTAGTATTTCTTGACTGAGTGACTCCACCTTGACTTTGGAAAGGAGTGGAAATCCCTTCAAGCCTAAAGAACGCTGAGCATGACAGCTAGAGGGGGACAGGCCTTGAATCCAGCCTCCGGCTCAGGGCTGCTGTTACTGCATGAACCTCACAGCAAAGAGCACCAACCTGGAGTCAGACAGATGTGGGTTCAAGTCCTGCGCCCTCATTGTCCTCCAGATGTGGAAGCACGGCATGTGGCTGCGTTTGCTCTGATCCCCTTGCCTGGGCTTGACCCCAACCCCAGTGCTGCACCTAGAGGGGCCTCCAACTGAGTCCAACCTCAGGGAGCTCTGGGTCCCAAACAGGCCATCCCAATGAGTGTGATGTGCCCAGGGAATTGTAGGGGATCACCGGGGGCTCAGGAAAGGTAGAGTCCACCAGCCCAGGGACATGGCCAGCTGTGCTACTGAAAAGGCAGACTAGGGAGATGGATAAAGAAGATGAAAGTAAGGGCTTAGCAAATGGACAAAGTGATTTTGTATCTGTTGAATCTAATAATTTTTAAAATGGGGCTTCTATTTGTACATTTATGTTCGTAACAGCATTATTCACAGTAGCCAAAAAGTGGAAATGACCCAAATGTCCATTGATGGATGAGTGGGAAAACAAAATGTAGTCTGCCCATACAAAGGAATATTATTTAGCCTTAAAAAGGAAGGAAGTTCTGACACATGCTACAACATGGATGAACCATGAGGACATGTGCTAAGCGAAATAAGCCAGACACAAAAGGACAACTACTGTACGAGCCCACTTATGTGAAGCACCTAGAAAAATCAGGCTCGTAGAGACAGAAAGTAGAATGGTGGCGCAGCCAGGGGCTGGGGGGGAGGGGAGCTGTTGTTTAATGAGTACAGAATTTCAGTTTCGCAAGACGAAAAAAGTTCCGGATATGGAGGGTGGTAATTGCTGTACACGTGAATCTACTTAATGCTACTCAGCTGTACACTCAAAAAGGGTTAAAATGGTAAATTTTATATTATGTAGATTTTACCACAATAAAAACCATGGAGGTTGTATTTGCATCTTTTAAAAGTCAGATTTATTGGAGTATAATTACACGCAGTAAAATTCACACTTTCGAGTGTATACTTCTGTGAGTTTTGACAAACACACACAGTCACGTGACTACCACCATAGTCAACATATATATTTCCATCACCCCCAAAAGCTCCTTTATGTCCTGTGCCATCCATGTCCCTCCTTCCAAAACCCAGCCCCTGGCAACCACCATTCTACTTTCTGTCACTATACATTTGTTTTTTTCCAGAATGTCATAGAAATGGAATCGTACAGAATGTAGCCTTTTGAGCCTGGCTTCTTTCATTTAGCATAATTCATCTGAAATTCACCAATGTAGTCTGTATCAATAGTTCTTTCTGTCAACAAAATAATCCATAACCAATCTATAAATGAAAATTTGGCTGAGTTTATTCTGAGCTGAAATCTGAGGACCATGGCCTGGGGCCTTTCTTCCCAAAGGAAGAAAGGGCACCAAAGAAGTGAGGTGTACAGAGTGGTTATATACCCCCAAGCAGGACGTTTCACATATGATTGAAATGTCCCTCCCACAATAGTCACAAGATTGCCTTGTCAGCACAGCACTTGATGGACACAGCAGGTAGTGGGTTTGCTATCTTGGAGGGCGTAGCAGCAGGCAAGTCTATTGTCTCGAGCTGGGCGGTCACAGGTGAGCGCAGCAATCAGTTTCTAGCCTAAGGAAAGATGCTTAACCCTTAAGGAGATGCCAATGTTGGGAGGGGGAGGGAAGTTGCACCTTTATGTCAAGGGCCTTTGTTCTTTCCATAGGGAATCTCTAAAGCAGATATACAAAGCATGCTCAACGGCCTCGGTCAGGCCCTTTTGGAAAGACAAGGTCAGGCCGAATTAGGTTTATACCAAATGGCTTCCTCATATTCTCCAATATATCCTATTGCTTGCCATTTTTATTTGTCATTTCCTTTTCACTTCTGAGTAGTACTCCAATGTATGGATGGTCGGCAGTTTGTTTATCCATTCGCCATCAAAGGACGTTTGAGTTATTTCCAGGTTTTGTTTATTATAAAGGAAACCGGTGTAAATAGTCTCATACAGGTTTTGTGTGGACACGTGTTTCCATTTCTCTTGGGTACATACCTAGGAGTGGGATGGCTGGGTCACAAGGCAAGTGAATATTTAACTTTATAAGAAACTACTGTTTTGCAAGGTAGTTATACCTCACTTTGTTTTTTAATTTCGTTTTTTCTAGTAGCTCATTTTTATTGTATTTTACAAAAGCATCTACCCATGATGGGTTGGAAGAGAAAAATATCCCAACTTGGTCCCATCCCATGATTAGTTTGAGAAGCTCTAGTTTGGGAAGAGTCGGAGAGGAAGTGTTGGGATAAAGGCTTCTCAGCAGAGAGAACAGCACGTGCAAAGGCCCAGGGGAAGGAGAGCTCTTGGCACATTTAGAGAACTAGGAGCATGGGATGGGGACACCAGTGGCTGGTGAGGCGTGAGGCTGGGAATGGGGTCAGGGACCAGACGGTACTAGAGGAAACTGCCTTGGGACTTTATCCGGAGGCCAGTAGGAAGAGCTATTGAAGGATCTTGAGCAGGAGAGGAAAGTGATTTGATTTACATTTCAAAAAGCTTCCTCTGGCTGGGAGTGGCAGCTCCCTGGAGGCAGGGGGCTCCTGCTGGTGTCCAGGCCAAAGATGAGGAAACTGGCCTCGGACAGTTGGCAGCTTTGGGGCTTAGAAGGTAAAATGGATTGGCTTTGGGGGTGGGCTAGATGTGGGTAGGGAGTAAGCTCTGAGCGGAGTGAGGGGGCCCCGGTTTCCCTGGCTTGGGCCAGGAGCCCTGTAGGGGAGTGATTGGGATGGGGAGGGCGGCTGCGGGGGTTGGGGGGGTAGGAGTCAGGCGGGAACAGGAGACCTCCCAGCTCTGTGGCAGCAGGGCCTGCCTCCAGGAGTGCCTCCCCCGCCCAAGCTGGACCCGATTCAGCTGTCACTCAGGAAGGCCAGGCCTCTGAAAGGCCCCCAAAGAGCGGGTGATTTGTGCAGGCCTGGCCGGCCCATTGTCCCGCTGGGATTCTGGCTTTGCCAAGAGTAACAAAGAGCTCAGCAAAGAACTGGCTCTGGGCTTGGTGTGTGTGTGTCAGGGTGGGGGTGGAGAAGGAGGGGGGAGCGGGGGAGGGGCTCACCTCAGGCCCAGGCAGGGCCCAGGGTGTTGCTTTCAGCTTTTTTCTCAGGCGTGTGTGGGTCTGTGGGTGTTTGATCATGTGTGCACATACCTCTAAACTGTGCATAGCCACTTAAGTGTACTCGTGAACACGTGTGCGTTGTGCATCTCTGTGTGCGTGCATCTGAGTGCCCTGTGGACACATTTGGGTATCTCCATACATCCACGGGCATTGGATATTCTTTGTCTGCCTCCAGATCCACTCTCCACCCTGCTCCGTGCGCCCCAAGGAGCCTGACCCCGGGAGCACGTCATCCAGACTCCAGGTTGACTTCTAGCTGGCTTCGGCCAATGGGAGGCCCGGCCAGCAGATCAGAGGGCAGGGAGCCGGACAGGTTGGCTCCTTCCCCATCAGGCTGTGGATTGACAGTGACTGTGGTCCAATCCGACTGCCACAATTTCTGTCGGGCAGTCCTCTGCAAAGCTACCTGTGTCTCCAACTCCCACGATTGCTCCTTTTGCTGACCCTTCAGGCCTAGGATTGACAGCCTGGCTCCCTGCTATTGCTAGGCCCCCAGGTGCGTCTCTACTGCTTTTCAGTTTCCCTTCACCTTGCCCTCACCTTTGTAAATGGCCCCTTTATTAAATTTTTCTCACCTGTTTGAGTGTGCCTACTCTTTCTTCCTGGGCTCCTGACTGAGACAGCAGGTGCATACATTTGGGCACCTGTGCACACGTGCATACTGCATCTCTTGGTAGGGCTGTACCTGGATGGACATGCATGCATGTCTGTGTGTATTTGTGCACATGTATGCATGTGCTTTGTACATGTGGGCATCCTTGTGTGTGCACATGTGACCATTTGTGAATAGGGGCACATAACATGTATGCCCAAGTGGGTATATGCACACGTGTGCAGTTTTTATTGTGTTTCTGCATATCCATGGGTGTGTATTTCAACTGTGTTTGGTGTTTTTGGGTGGGAATGATTGTGAGTGGCTTTGAGTGTGTGCTGGCAGAGCCACAACATGAAGGAGACCTGATGGTAACACGCACAGGCTCCTCCTACAGGCTCCCAGGCAGCCAAGGATCACAAAGTAGCTCCTCCCTCAGGGTCTCTTAAGAAGTTTTGCCCACCCAAAGGGACCTGCTCCCAGGAGTTCAGCTTATTTTGTTCAACGAACTTCGCTGGGGTGCCCTCGCTGCCTCCCTCATGACACCCTGGGTACCTCCTCCCTTTTGCCAGGCTGGGGGAGGTGATCTCCTCTGACTGTAGTCTCTCAGCACCTCAAGTCAGATGCAGCATCAGACAATGTTCAGAGAGCAAGACCCACTTTTACTGAAAGGGTTACTATCTTTACTCATAAAGGGCTCATGCTAGAAAGACATGAAACCCAGAAGTTATCAAGAAAATGATAAACAGAGCCAACTCTATAAAAATAAAGTCTTTTTGTGTGGTGAAAGGAATCAAAGAAATTTAAAAGACAAACAAACTGACTGGAATTAAGTATAATTTATATTGTAGACAAAGAGTAATATCTATCATATACAAAGAGTTCCTGCAAACAAATAAGAAAATAACAGCAATCCAATAGTAAAATGGGTTAGATATATGGTTAGGTATTTCAGGAAGAAATATGATAAATGGCCAGTAAATAGATGAAGAAAGCTTAAGCCCACTAGCAACAACAAAAATTAGAATATGTGAAGAAACTACTTTTTGCCCAACAGATTTACTAAACTAAAAAATTGATAATATCCAGTGATGGAGTGGATGTGGAGAATGCTGTTAGAGGGAATGTAAATTGATGTCACTTGGAGGGGGCAATTTAGTAATATGTATCAAAATATAAAGTATGTATATTCTATGTTCCAGCAATTCCACCTGTAAAAATCCATTCTACAAAATTACTAGCACATGCATGCAAAGATATGTTTGTAATGTTATTCCTTAAAGAATTTCCAATAATACAAAAATATTAGAAACCACTTAAATGTCCTTCAGAAGAATTAAGATTGAATAAATTGTGATCTATCTATACTCTGGAATACTATAGCACTATTAAAAAAAAATAGAGTAGACCTGTATTATTGACATAGAATCTATAATATATTCTCTAATATAAAAAGTAAAATTTAAAACAATACATATTAGGTAAACCCACTTGTGTTTCTGAACAATGCTGTGTGCAAATGGGCTTAATAGTCCAAAATTATTCATGTGCTTTTAAAAAAACTTCTGATCTTTGCCAGGTCGGCCAGGGAACATCCATCTGCCTATAAGGAATTAGGAACATTATAGAAGAAATAAAAAGAGAAAGGCAAATTTGGCTTCGGACACTCAAAAACAGGATTTTGCAGCCAGACGATAGCCAACTTCCCGTAGCTCCTATTTATCAATGAAAGATTTGGCCATGTGAGTGGAGGTGGGAAGAAGGATGTGACAACGGTGAGAGCCTGCCCCAAGGATGGAGGGGGAGAGAAAGGCAATGAGCGCAGTGAGCCAGCGAGGCGTGAGGGCTTCAGTTCCCACCTTTGGGGGCCTGTCTCGGAAGAGGGGTGTCAGTTAGTTAAGGGCGTTACTCAAGGGATGTTCTCAGTAACAACGGGAAGATATGGCCTCCACTCCCCATTTCGCCTGAGGATGCCACCCGAAAACAGGGGCTGTGATGGCCAGTCTCCAAGATGACCCCCATGGTCACCTCCTCCAGTGGTCCCCGTTGGGAGACAATTCTGGAGCTTGCTATGAACTGAACTGTATCTGACCAAAATTCACGTGTTAGAGCCCTGACCCCCAATGTGGCTGAATTTGAGATGGGACTGTGGGGAGATAACAGGTTAAAGGAGGTTGTCAGGGTGGGACCCTAATCCCACAGGACTGGTGGCTTTACTTGAGACCTCTCTTACAAGAGATCTCTCTCTTTCTCTCTCTCTGCCACGTGAGAACACAGTGAGGGGGTGGCCACCTGCAAGCCAAAGAAAGAGCCCTCACTGGGAACCGAATTGGCCAGCACCTTGATCTTGGACTTTCCAGTCTCTGGAACGGTGAGAAATAAACCTCAGTTGTTGAAGCCACTTCATCTACGGTATCGTGTCATGGCAGCCTGAGCTGAGTAAGACAGACCTCTCACTTTTCGGCATGACTTGTGAGCAAGGCACTGACTGTCCTTTCTTCTGGGCTCTCTTGTCAAGGATATTTGTGTGGCAATCTGCCTTGGAAGACAGACATAGCGTCTCCCTCTGGGGCAAAGAGCAGGCATGCTACTGCCCATTATGGAGGATTTGGGCTCCCCAAGCTCAGAGTTCCTTTCCTATAACACAACCCACTATGTGGGCAGTGATTTCTAGCCCTCCTCATCTTGATCCATGCGAATTGGGGCTGAGTGAAAAAAAATGCTGGTCCTCTGGCTACTGTTATTGCTGTGAGTAACAAACTGTCCTCTGTGTCTGACCCAGGAGTCTCATGTCTTCTGCCAGCATCCAAGAAACGGAGGCAGGCTGATTCCTTGGCTTGCGAGTAGGGTAAAATCTCAGACCCTGCACAGCTCTTGAGAGTCCTCCCCTAAACTAAATCAAGGCTGACGCTCGGGGTCAACAGAATACTGCGGAAGTGATGTTATATGACTTTAAGACTAAGTCGTAAATGACGATATAACTTCTGCCTGGTTTTCCTGGGATGCTCATTCTCGGATCCCGGTCGCCATGCTGTGGGGAAGCTCAAGTTGCCCTGTGGAGAGACCCACATAGCGAGGAACAGACTGCCCTCACCAGTTTGTTAGAAATGTGAGTGAGCCAACTTGGAAGTGGATCCGCCAGCCCCAGTCAAACCTTCAGATAACAGCAGCCCTCCAACATCGTACTGAAATCTCAGGAGTCACTCAGCCAGAATTGCCGAGCTAAGCCACCCCTAAATTTCTGACTCAGAGAAACCATGACAGATATTGAATGACTACTGTTGTTCTAAGCCATTGCATTTGGGGATGATTTATTATGCAGCAAAGATAACTATTACATGAGATGCAGGCCTCAGCCCCTTTGTAGCAGGGTTATCCAGCAGAGGGAGACTCTGAGATTTCCTGAGCTCCCAGGTGGTGTGGAAGTTGAAGTGAGTGCTGGCAGACCTGCCACTCTGGCCTCTGAGCCTCAGTTTCCCCACCTATAAAGTCTGTGTGAGGGGGTACTAATGTTACCTCCTTCCTAGGATTGTGGTAAATATTCACTGAGATAATCCAGGTAAAGTCCTCGGCACGGGGTCTGACATGAAGTCAGTGTTCACTTTCTGTATAATAATCTCTATCATGAGCATGTATTGCTTTAGTTTAATTATTTTGAGAGATTAAAAATTTAGAAAAATCAGAAGAATGGCATAATAATCACTCATAATCACACCACCTAGATTAACAACAAATAACTTTTTTGTCACGTCTGCTTCCATTCTTTTTAAGTTACACAGTCCTACCTGCATACGTTCTCCCTTTGAGAAATGAACCCAAACACCGCAGACGAAGCCAAGATCTTCCCAATCTCTCCCCAAGGCCCAGTCTTGTCTCCTTCCCGCCAGACAGGCCTCAGCAGGAGTGTAGCGTGTTCACTTCTGGTCCAGTCTTTCCCCCAGAGCTGGGTGATGGATGGCCACATCCACCAAGCCCCCGAGAGTCAGGCACACCATGGACAGTGCAGGTGCAGAGGTGCCTGGAGAGAAAGGCAGCAGGAGGGGAGCAGAGGAGAGACAAGGGCCGCCGGGCAAGAGAAACCCCGAGAAGGAGGCCCCACGAGCTACCCCGGAAGACAGGGAGTTTGAGGCTGTGTCAGGTGGATGATGGGCTGTGGGAGCTGCCATGGCTTCCTGACATTGGGCTAGTCACCGTCAGCTGCACACAGTCACAGGGCCACTTGTGATGTCACCTGCCCAGTTAGCCCCACCTCCCAGCGTCACCAATGCAGTCACAGAGTCACACACAGTGTCACCTGCAGAGTCAGCCCCAACACCCCGTGTCAAACCAACACACACAGTGTCACTTGCACATAGTGAGGTCCACTATGAACAGCCAACACTCACTCATGGTGTCACCTGCACACAGCCAAGCAGTGTCCCCAGCTCAGACGCACACGATCCCAGTCACCTGCGTGGGTGACAACCAGCCACACACGGTGATTTGCTGTCCATACTGCATCAGTTGCGCCATGTGGTGTGACATCACATACAATGTCACCAGCCGCATGCAGACCCCTCCCCACCGCAGAGTCCCGCCCCCGGGCCTCATTACACACTGCGCTGCGCAGTCCGGCCCGGGGTCTGGGCTGGGGTGGGCCAGGGCCCTGCCTCTGCCAGCAGGACCACCATTCAGGCTCCGTCTCAGGGAGCCGAGGAGGCCAGGGCGAAGCAGAGCAAAAGCAGAGAAAAGGCTTTGTTCTTTGTGGGCAGGTCATTAAGGGGAGCTGGAGCCCCTCTGCCAGCCCCTCCCCTCCAACAAAGGAACAAAACAGCAGCTATTTTTAGATTTGTGTCAACCTCTCCCTCAGACCCTGGGGTGGGGAGTCCCGTGAGAGAGCCATTTGTGAGGGCTCTAATGAGCGGCAGCAGCCGCGCAGCCCAGCTCTCCAGGCAGCTGTCCCCCATCTCTGCCAGGGGAGGAGCGAGCCCCGGATGCTCCCGAGACAAAGAGGAAGCCGAGACAATGAGAACAATGGCTGGGCTCCCGGGATGCCTGCTTCTCGGGGAGCACCCCCTACTCTTTGGAAGAAGGTCCCATTGGGCACAGGCATGGCGTCAGGACATTCCCTCCTTTGTTGAACCCACAGACACCTCACAGGCCCGACTTCCCGAAGGAGCCGACCTGAGAAGACGACTTGCCTGGAAGCACATGGGCTCTTTCTAGGACACAAACCTCATAGGATGGGCAGCTTTGGAATTATCCAGACCTAAAAACGAGTCTCAGCTCTGCCCCTCACAGCTGCGTGGCCTCGGGCCTCAGTCTCCTCACCTGGAAAATGGGGACGATAATTCTCACCTCCCAGGATTGTCATGAGGAGTCTGGGAGATAAGAACTAGGCACATAGTAGGTCCTCAACCAGCCCAGGAGCCCCGGACTATGTGAGCTCCTCGCAGAGCAAGGCCTTGTCTTGTTCAAAGCTGGGCTGGAAAACCCATCACACTGTGTGGCATGCGGTAGGTGCTCAATAAATTTTGTTGAGGAGGTTACTGAAGGGTCCTTACCAGCCCTCTGCCCTGTAGGCTTCCCCTAACTTGAGTCACCCTCTTCCTAAGCCCTGCTCCTGGTGTTCCCCCGGAAAGAAATATGCCCTGCCCCTGGTCCGCGGGAGAGTCAGCCTCGCAGGGCCGGGAGCCCGGTGCTGCAATGACAGGGCCTGGCCACCAGGGGGCGCAGCCTCTTAAGGTTTCCGCACCAGCCCGAGTCCTTCCAGCCGCTCAGGGGCCTGGAGGGCTGGAGACGGTACCGCCCACCAGGCGGAGGACCTGTCCACCCTCTCGGGCCAACATCGTGGGGCCGCTCTCCTTCTCCTTAAGTGCCGTGGAGCAGCAGCGTTACAACCCAGCCTGTCATCTCGCAATGGTTAGAAAGAAGCACTCCTTCAGGTCCGACCTGCCGCTCCCACTTTCCAGTGTCCTGTCCTCACAGACTATGGAGACCCATTGTTCCCCAATGCTTGCCCCCAAAACTGTTCCCTGTTCTGTCACCCTTGTCCCCAGTCAGAGAAGCCTAGGCCATCAGAGCCAGAGGGTCCTCGAGTTGATCTGAGTATCTCTCACTCCATTTTACAGATGGGAAAGCTGAGGCCTAGGGAACAGAATCGTTGTCTCGGGGTGCACAGTGAGGAGGTAGCTGGGCCAAGACCAAAACATTGATCCCCTTTTTCGTCTTGTGCCGTCTCACGCATGAACTGTTTTACTGTTGTTCTAGGAGAAGGAAAAAAAAGAGGAGGAAGAGGATCTTTGAGACCCTCTTATTCTGTTCTAGATCTCTGGCCTTCCTCTGTACCTGCATGATTTCATAGAATCCTCTATCCAACCCCTTGAATAGGAAGTTATCTCCATTTGTGGATGAGGAAAGGGAGGCGTGGTGAGGCTGTCCAAAGTTTCACAGCTAAGAAACAGCAGCCCTGGTATTTGTCCCCAGGACTGTCAGATTCCAACCCACATTCTTTCTGTAGCATTAGGTTGAATCATATAAAATTGCCTTTCCCATAGATCAAAGTTTTTCCAATATTTGGTATGCTTAAGCTTAATACTATGCCAAGGAGACTCCCTTATCTTGAAGGACAGAGCCACTATGTGGAATATGCTGGGGGCAGTGGGGAAGGGGGGAAGATTTCTTTGGGAGCAAAACACCCCAAGGTGATGGCTGTTGCTAGAGAGATTGTCCCCTCCAAGCCCAAAGCCCAGAGCGGGGTTCTGGAATGGCCAGATGGCTCTAGAGGCCCGTGCTCAAGGACTTCTGGCTGCGGAGGTGTCATGCACTTTGGGCAAGAGGAGATTCGAGGGAGGGTCTTGAGGGCAGATGTGGCTTCTCCGGCTATGTCAGGGAGGCCCTTGGAAGAGAGACAAACCCACATGGTACAAATTTAGAATGTCACAGAATGCCATGGACTATCATGGCTAGAAGGCCATACAGTGCTGTTGAATGTCAAGGAATGTCGTAAAATGCTCTGGAATGTCAAAGACTGTCACAGGATATCGTGAATTCTTGCAAATGTCATAAATTGTTGTAAATGTCAGAAGCTGTCATAGAACGCTGTAGATGGTTGTAAATGTCATCGAATGTCAAGGACCACCTTCCAGTGTCATCAGAGAATGCTGTAGATGGCTGTAAATGTCACGGAATGACTTAGAACACTGTCCCAAACCATGGTAGGCTGTTATAGAATGTCAGCATCACAGAATGTCATGGAAAGTCGGAGCCAGTTGGAAGGGACTTTGGGGCTCTTCCAGGTCCAGCTGCTCATTTCGCAGATGGGAAAACTGAGGCCCAGAGAGGAGAAGGGCCTTGTGTAATGAAGCTCACGCCAACAGTCATTAGCAGATGCATATTCAGCATCTGGGTCTCTGGACTCCCAGCCCAAGCAGCCTCCCTTGGCTGAGGCTCGTGGGGACCAATTAACCCTGTGATGGAAACAGTAGTGCCCCAGTGGGTATTCAGCAAAACTCCCAATTCGGGCTGGCACTAGCCCTATGCCAGGAAGGGGAATTAACTCCGCATGTAGGGCTTTCTGGCCTGGAAAGCAAAATAATGAGTTCTTTGCACAGAAACCAACAGCAGTCCTGCCTTGCAACAGAGAAGGGGTGAGTGTGTTGCGGGATCCCTCAGAGGCCTCTCCTGGGACCTGTGCCAGAAAAGGTGCCCCCAGGCTGTCCCGGGAGCCACTCCTTGCACAGCCAAGGACTCAGAGGTGCCCAGTCTTGTAGACAACTCTTGGCAGAGGCCCTGGGGCCTAGGAGGCTGGGTGTGGATCTGAGAGGTGGGGGAACAAGAGAGGGACCCTGGGAGGGTCTTTCCAGCCAGATGTCAGGCAGGCAGGAAGGACATTCCTTTGGCTAAGCTGATTGCAGTGAGTGGAATGGAAGTTAACAATAAGGACCCAAAGAGTCCGTTTGCTGTCTTGGCAGGTTTCTGGATAAGGAGTCACAGACGCGAGCAAGATGGCAAGATGAAAGTGTCTTCAGGAGGTGGTCTTCCTTGGCCTCTGTACCCAACAGGAGACTCGATCCAGGAGAAGACACTCCCCTCCTTTTGTCCCCAAGCCCCAAGTTCCTCCCCTCTCTCTCCCCCACTCTTCTTCCCCATGTAACGATCCCCACCCAGCACTAGCCTGTCCCTCTCCCGCCTCTTGGGCAGGCCCCATCGTCCTGCGAACCACCCTACAGTTTCTCTGATCCACACAAATGAACAGAGCTCCACAGCTTCCGGCCCTAAAAGGGGAAGTGAAACGGGGAGATCCCAGGGGTCTGCCCACAGCCTCGTGGATGCAGAATCCCCTTCCCCTGGCTGCTGGTCTAGGGACCTTTCCAGGTTCGGAGCCCAGAGCCAACCCAGGGTGTCCCCAGCCGTGAGGGGAGAGTTGGCAGCAGCACTGAGCCGGCTTGCTGGGGAGGGTCCCTCTGGCAGGCTCCAGGGCTGGTCCCGGCAGACCACAGCCACCATCCCAGCTGAGCGGGGGTGGGGGTGGGGGGCGGGGATGAGGACAGGGACAACTTTCCCCTCAGGGCTGGGCTGGCAGTGATTCAGAGTGTTGGGTACCTGCCCTCTTAGCAAAGCCTTCCCCTCTCTCTGGAAGTTTGCTCCCTGCAGCTGTAAAAATAACAAGGTCCCAGCTGAACCTGGTGGCAGAGCTAAGGTCAGGAAGGGACACAAAGAAAGAAAGTGCAGGAGGAAGAAGAGATGAAGGGGCTCAGGCAGGGCAGGCCATGGTCCTGGGTGGTCTGAGGGTAGTCAGGAACCAAGCAGGACCATAGGGGAGAAGTGGGGTTGGCCCCTCTCTTGTCCATATTAATGAAGCTTTTCTAGCAGTGCATGCCCACTTGTGTTGCTGGAGACTGTACGTTTGTGTGTGGACACATGTGCTCAGGTGTGTGTTCTCGCCCCATGGGGTTCTGTATGCTTGCATGATGGGTGTCTGTGGGCATTCTGCATGTTCTAGTGTAGACATGAGTGTGAATCTGGATGTGTTTCCATGTGAGTGGGTGTGACCGTGTGTGCACATGCGTGTGTACCTTAATATGAAGATGGTGGTCTCAGCATCGGCTGTAAGAGGATCTGGTTTAGAAGACAGCGGGGAGTAGCGTTTAAGAGCTCTGCCTAGACTCAGAAAGATCTGGGTTCAAATCCTGCTGGTGGCATCTCGAGCAGTGATTTAGCCTCTCTGAATTTTAGTCTTTCCATCTGAAAAATGGGGACAATACTAGTAGCACCCTCTCAGGATTACCATGAAGTTCTAGTGAGACAGTGGATGGAAAAGGGCTTTGTGAATATAAAAGGCTGACAAGGCGTGGGACGGACAGGTGACACGGGATTGCCGCGAGATCTGAGGCTAAGCATGGTAATGATACACAAATCACATGTGAGGCTCGTGTCAGGAATAAGGCGATAATAGAAGGAGGCGCCAGGTCCTCTGTGTACAAGTTGGGGACAGGATTTACTGATGTGCCAGCGTCAGGTACATTCCCTACCCCTTCCTCTGCCCTCCATCCACCATTTGCCAATTTCCCAGATCTTGAGTTGTGAAGAATCAGAAGAATGGGTACAGGAGACAGAATCAGAGAGAAGAGAAGGAAAGAGAGAGGAGAGAGGCTAAGGTGGTCTACGTGATAAAGAACTGGGAAGAAGGGAGAAGAAGGAGAGAAAAACAGAAACGGAGGGGCTGGTGGGGCTCGGGCGTGTGAAAGGCGTTGGAGCAGGTGCAGGTGTGAGCCCCGGGGGAGAAGGGGCTTGTGAGCAGGGCTGCTGTGAGTTCCAACCTGGATCCCTTTTAATGTTCTTCTTGAAACTCAGGTAAAGGCTGGGATTCTTAACACCCTATTTGATGGGTGTATTTTGTGTCTTTGAATGTGATCCTGTGCCAAGACTGGACCATTTGCAGCCACCACTTGTCATCTAATCAGCTATGTCCAAGGAAGCTGGTCTGCCTGTGGGTGGGAGAGCAGTCTGGAGAGAAGGAGGTCACTGTGAGCTAGGCAGATCCCTCCAAAAGTTGTCTTCCAGTGAGGGGCACTCCCAGCCCCTGGGGCCAGGGCTTCCTCCCTGGGCAAGTGCTGCTCCGTCCCCCCAGGGAGGCAGACAGAAAGGCTGGAGAGGATCTCGGGGCCTTGGGCGGAGGGCCACTTGGGATTCCCAACCTCAAGCTGGGTGTGGCTCATCTGCACGTGGTCTCTGCCTCAAAGAGCTTGTAGTCTTGTAGAGGAGACAGAAACCGTAACTCCATGAGCCATGGGAGAGTAACAATGAAGCCCTTACAAGGCAGGGGTGGAGGGGAGTGTTGGCTAATCCACCTGGGCAGAGAAGGGAAGCCACAAAAGTGGTGACCTTCGACTTGAGTCTTGAGGTCTGAGCCAGAGAGTGCCAAGTGTTCTACAGGTAGGAACAGTGTGTACAGAGGGGAGGGGATGTGAGGAGCCTGGTACGTAAGACAATCGGCAAGGGAATGAAGCTTGGGATGTAAGCAGGAGACTCCAGAGCAGGAGGGCGGGGGTGAAGATGAGTGAGGGACAGAACACCAGAGGCTGTACCAGGGGGCCCTGGAATTCTGGAGTGAAGATTATATCTTGAAGCAATGAGGAGCCTTGGAGGGCTGTGGAAGGTTTTAATCAGGGGATAATGGGATTGAGATGGCATTTTAGAAAGATTACTCAGCCTGGTGGGGGGACCCAGGAGAGGAGATGGCAGGCAGGAAGGGCAGTCTGCTAAGCAATAATAGTGAAATCATTCAGCTTTATGTGTGTTATTTCGTCTTACCCTCTCCACTGCCCAAGGTAAGATGAGCATCCCCACCTTATAGATGAAGAAACCGGGACTCAAGAGATGAAATGAGTGTCCTAAGGTCACACAGCTTGCAACCCAGACCTGTCCGATGTCAGAGCCCTCAGTCTCAGCCTCCCAACCCTAGTAAAGTGCAGCAGCTCTGGATCCAGGCTGCTTGGGTTCGAGGCCCACCTTCACCAAAGCATATGACAACTGACATAATGTGGCAACTGACATTAAGAGCTCCGGGTCTCAGTGTCCTCATCTGTAAAGTGGTGTTAATGATAGCATCCACCTCCTGGGGTTGTGAGAATGAAATGAGTTGATGTGTGCAAAGTGTCTGGCACCATGTGTGGCACGCAGTGAGCACTCATCGTGTCAGTGTCCTCGGGGAGCATTTGTTGTCCATCACAGAGCCACAGCAGGGAGCCGCCCAGCTGAGTGGTGAGGGCTGGGCAGGGAAAGCAGCTCAAGCTGGAGAGATGGAGAGGGTGGAGCTGGTGGGACATGGGGAGGAGGATGATGAGGGAGGAGTCAAAGATGTGTCCTGACTGTCCTTGGGGGTCTCGGAGGGTGGCAGTGCTGTTCACTCAGTCGGGGGACTGGAGGACGAGCAGGTTCAGGGGAGGATGGTGAGCTCGGCCTGGGGATGGTGAGTCTGCAGCTCATGTAAGCAGCCCCACCCAGGTCCCCACCTGCCTCTGCAACCAGGGAGGACACCCATGAGCTTCCTCCTGGCCTGACCCTCACTCGGACAAAGGCCTACTCTGAGCTGAGTCTCCTGGGAGAGCCCCATGTCCCTGGCAGTCTAGGGACAGATGGGTGTCACCAAGGCCACCCAGAGGCTGTGCTCCCGCCAGATCCCAGGTCCTCAATCCAGTCTCAGAGACACTTCCAGGCTCCTGCTCACCTCCCTGCAGTACCCATGCTGAGTGGGTCTCGAACCCCTGCAAGGCCAGGTGCACTTAGAGACTGAGGTCTTTCCCATGTGTGACTCCAATGTCCTTCCCTGAGTCAACATGAATACCACGACCAGAACGGTAAGATCTTCTTTAGAAATGTAGGATGTCCTTCTAATATGTCATTTTGGGAGTATTGGAGGTGCCAAAACCTTTTCGGTGTTTTAGAAAGAAAGGATGTATTAGTGAAACCGGCCGAACATAAGCCTCTTTCTTCTGAGCACTCTATTATAAATGCCATTAAAATTTAAAAAAAAAAAAATAGGGCAAAATGTACCAAACAGGAGTCCCTGTGGGTGGGGTTGGGTAATTTAGGGATTAAGGACTCACTTTTGAATTCAGACAGCCCTGCTTGTGAATTCCTTCTTTTTTTTTCTCCCGCAAGTCCCAGAACATAGTCATAGATCCTAGTTGTGGGTCATTCTGGTTCTTCTATGTGGGACGCCACCACAGCATGGCTTGATGAGCGGTGCCATGTCCACACCAAGGATCTGAACCGGTGAAGCCTGGGCCACTGAAGCAGAGCGCGAACTTAACCACTTGGCCACAGGGCTGGCCCCTGTTTGTGGATTCCTGCTTAGTCTTTCCACATGCCGAACTTCAGGCGAGTTATTTTCACCAGCTTGAGCCTCAGTTTGTTTTTCCTCTAAATGGGCATGGAAAGTCTGGGGTGTTTTCTGACCCCACAACGGATTCTCCAATTCCCCAGACACCAACAGTTCATTTCCGATGCTATCTACCCAGAATTAGCGTCAAATCCCACCATTTACAGAGCTCAGTTCCACCAGACTGCCCCCTCGTCAGATGCCAGTTGCAAGTCCTGTGTCATCTATTCTTCTGACCAACTGGCTATAAATTAGGGGTCCCAAAACCCCTTCCTCAAGTTCAGTAATTTGCTAGAACAGCTCATAGAACTCAGGAAAATACTTCACTTGTGTTTGCTGGTTTATTGTGAAGGATACAGCTCAAGAATAGCCAAATGGCAGAGATGCATTGGGCAAGGTATGGGGTTGGGAGGTGGCCCGGAGCTTCCATGCCCTCTCCGGATGCACCAGCTCCCGGCACCTTGAAGCTCAGGGGCAGTGTCCACATGAGGAGTAAAGAAGCCAATGCTGAGGATGAGGCCTAGAGCACATGCTCATGAACAGGGGCCACTGTGAAATGCTGGGGGCTGGATGTGCTTGCTGGGACCACACAGTCAGCTGAGGGAAGGACAGGAGGGCAGGGCTAGTCGGGGGCAGGTGGCATGGGGTTGGCATGGAGACCGTATGTGCTTTATTCTCTTTTTTCCCCTAAAATCAAATCGTCTTTAAATAAATAAAAGCAACATTTATTTAAATAATTCACTGGAAACAAAAAGATTCACTGAAGATAGTACAGAAAGGAGAAAGACAAGCAAAGTCAGGATGAGCCCACGTCCAGATATTAACTACTGACAATATTTTGGTGTGTTTTCCTCCATAATTATTTCTCTTACTGTATCTACCTACCTATCTACCTACCTACCTACCTACCATCTATATATCTACTATTTATCTACCAACCTACTTAGCCAGCCCTGGTGGTCTAGTGGTTAAGATGTGGCACTCTCACCGCTGCAGCCTCCTTTCGTTTCCCAGACAGGGAACCACACCACCCATCTATCAGTTGTCATATTGTGGCGGCTGCGTGTTGCTGTGATGCCAAAAGCTATGCCACCGGGATTTCAAATACCAGCGGGGTCAGCCACGGTGGACAGGTTTCAGCAGAGTCTTCCAGACTGAAATAGACTAGGAAGAAGGACATGGACACTCACTTCCAAGAAAGTTGGCCATGAAAACCCTGTGAATAGCAGCAGAGCATTGTCTGATAGAGCCCAGAAGGTGAGAGGATGATGCAAAAGACTAGGCAGGGTTCCTTCCTCTCTGCTGTCTTCAGGATCACTAGGAGTCGGAGTCGACTCGACAGCACTAACAACACATCTATCTACTTGTCCATCTATTCATCCATCTCTCTCCCTCCAAAAAATAGCATCATAATATATTTGACATTTTTTTCAACCTGTCTTTTCACACAACGATGTAATGATATGTGTGAGCATTTACCATTTTATTTAACATTCTTCTGTAACACCTTCCCCTATTTTGGGGGAAATACGGCTTTTTGTTTAACCTTTTTTATTATAAAATAACAGAGACAGAAGCCACGCAACACAAAAGTACAGCTTAATTAATTGTAATAAACAAACTCCCTGCGATCACCACCTGGTTCCATAAAGAGAACCTGGCCAGCTCCCAGATGACTCCCTTGCCCTACCCATCACAATGGCTTCCTCCTCCAAAATAACCCCCATCCTGATTTCGTGTCAATCACTCCTTTGCATTTCTTTGTAGTTTTATGATGCAAGGGGACATACTTAGACACTATAGTTTAGTTGGCCATTAAAAAAATGTTCAATGTCATTTAAGTTCTTTTAATCTACAGGTTCCCTTCCATCCTGTTCTTTTCCTCAAAATCTATCTGTGAAGGAATGCTGGTCGTTTGGCCTGTGGAGTTTCCCACCATCTGGATTTTGTCCAGTGCAGTTCGCTGTGTCATCTGTCGTCTGTACTTCCTGCAAATTGGCTTATTTTTAATGGACGTAACATGATTAGTAACCAATGCCTTTTGATTGCCCCAATTTTTTTGAATTGCCATAATAAACATCACTGAGATGAACATCCTTATATATACCCTTTTGTGTGCTTGTGGCTACCTTGTTCAGATGGGGCTGTCGCCCTCCCCTACCCCAACCTCCCTCAGTCAGGCGCTCACTTTCAGGTCAACCTGTCCAGCCCTTTGGTGAGGTATCAGCAGCCTCAGCCCACCTCCAGGCAGGACTATAACTGGTCAAGCTGCTGCCCAGAGCCCCATGACCTCACACCCTGTGTCCCACCCACATCTGAGTTTCATTCACTCTGTGCCACCTAGAGACCCTTCACATGTGGTCCAGCTTCTGGTCCTTCCCCTCAGCTCATATATCTGAGGTCCCAACAGCTTTGGGAATGAGCCTGCCCGAAATACAACATGTATCTTTTTCTTAGTATGTGGCTGAGGTATTTACATAGTGGAAAAAATGCAACTTAGCCAATGCTCTTTGTAGCCCACACCATATCTGCTTGACCCACCTTTAATTTCAACTGCAGCTGTGGTGTCCACTTAGGGTTTTTTCCAGGGCAGCTGGGAAGTCTAAGGGAGTTAACCATCCTGTGGTCAACTTTCAACCAATGGTGGGGGGTAGGGAGAGCCAATGGACAAATGTCTCTGTCTACTGTCCTTAGAGAGACAATTTTCAGGTGTATTCTACACTTTTCCTAGAAAGTCCACAGCAGGCTGACCATCACTTGCCCAGTCCAATGCACACCCTTCTCTTTCTCATTCTTTCTCCCTTGCTCCCGTCTCCTGGTATTACCTCATGCTTAAACTTCCAGTCCCCACGTCATTGTCTGAGGTTCTGTTTTGGGGGCAACCCAACCTAAGACATTTGAGTAGTATTTTGTGAAGTCACAGCCTGGTGACTGGGCCAACCAGAATTCTCTGGAAGTAGGCAGCTTGAGAACCTGCACCAAAGGGGCAGACACTCAATGGACCTCTATAGTAAGGACAATCTCCTGTGTTTGGGAAACAGGCTGCAAATTGGGTGCCCACCTTCTGCCCACCTGAACAGATTTGAAGCTTCTGGAAAAAAAGACTTGTCATTTCTCTGAGAATATAGCAGTATGTTTAATTTGCCTGTCCCAAGTGATGGCACATAAAATTGCCATGTGGAGACCTGAGCTAGAGGAGAGAGACCAAGGCAAGGTATCTGTGAGTCTACCAGGAATAAGTGGCCAGAGGAGAGTGACCTTACAAGGTGAAGCTTAGTGACATTTGTCTTTTTTATGATTTTTATATTACTTTCTTCATTTTTGAACTAGATTTTTTTTTCAAGTTTCTTTGACAGAAAAGAGTTGTTAATTTAAACCTAAAAGATCTCATTTGATCAATAAAACTCTCTAAAAAGTCAATGAAGGGGCTGGCCCAGTCATGTAGTGGTTAAGTTTACACACTCTGCTTCAGCGGCCTGGGGTTCATGGGTTCAAATCCCTGGTATGGACCTACACACCACACTGCTCATTGAGCCATGCTGTGGTGGCATCCCACATACAAAATAGAGGAAGACTGGTGCAAATGTTGTCTCAGGGCCACTCTTCCTCTCCAAAAAAAAAAGTCAATGGAAAAATGAGCTAAAGACCTGAAAAATAAATCACAGTAAAATAAAGATGAACGGCCAACAAAAAAATGAAAACATATTCATCCTTTCTAGTGAACAGAAAAATGCAGATTAAAATGACAAAATACCACCTTTTGCCTATCAAGCTGGCAAAGACTTTTAAGATGTATAAAATTCATCTTAAGACATCCTAGACAGTGTGACAGACTGCTATTTATTCCCTCAAACACAGTCTTTCTTTCTTCCATCATTGCAGAGTCTTAGGTGGGCATATGGATACCCAGCGAGAGCCTATATTTCCCAGGCTCTTTTGCAGCTAGGTATGACTAGGTATGACATGTGACTAAATTCTTGCCAATGGAAGTGCTGGAAGTGATGTGATTTTAATTTCATTTGTAATGCAAATCAATGTCCCAGCAGGGAAGAGATGGCATCCTCAAACGGCTAAATCGAGGAGAGCTAAATATAGGGACAATTTACAGCAGCATGGGCTGTGTGTAATAAAGAATTTGGCTGGCCTTTGTCTCTGGTTCCTGGGAGATAACTACCAAATCCTTGGAATTTCCTGAGTGATAAGAGTGTCTTTATTATCCACGATGAGCTCCTCAGACCACACCTGGTATTTATGCTAACAAGGTGACTCATGGTGGGCCCCTGGATAGTTTATGTTAATGAGATGACTCAGGATGGAGGCTGACCATGCTAGAAAGTCCAACCACGTGCATTAGAGAGTTGAGAAATTAGTATCCATGAGCCAGGAAGAGTCTGTCCACTTAAATTTAGTCAATGTCCACATGATTCTTTCTCACTCGCCTTTCCCAGCACCTGAATTTTGTTCTGATTTCCTGTCTCTGAATCCTGCCTTATCTTCAGTCTGACCTAGGTGTGCTTCAGGTTGATAGCATTGTATTCTGCTGCCCCTCCCCTCCTTCACTTATGATTTGCAAGTTGCTCTACTCAGCTTCTCTGATTCCGACTCCCATAATTACTTGGGTTCAAGTCTTGTTAGATCCTATCTCATAACAAACACCAGCACTTTCCTTTAAAAATTATTTATTTCCAAACTGTTCTTTTCTCATCCTTTAGCGTAGTCTGAGCCCTGTTTATTTACAAGGTGCATCTCTGGAAGCTATGGGAAATTCCATGTGAACAATGGTGGCAAGGTGGGAATTGACAGGATCCAAGGACCCACAGGGAAATGCAGACCAATTTTCAGCACCAAGGAGAGCTCTGAGAGATCTGTACTCCAGGACAATCACCTGCTGACACAAGTCTTTTATTCTGGCAAGCTCATGAATACCCCTATAGGTCACATCCACAAGGATGGTCACCCACCTGGGGTGTCAAATGGTTTCATCTTTTATGCTAAGTATGATGGATGGGTAGTGGCTGCCCCAAGTGCTCTATGGGAGAGAACTGTGAAAGCTTGTATAGATTCAACAGGAAATTGTTCCAAGATTGATTAATGATGTCTGCCATAGATGGAAAATTAATAAGCCATGGGATGTTTGCTATGCATTTGCCAATTCTAGTCTAGCCCTTAGGGTACATACAGAAATTTATACATTTTGCCATATCTGTCTATCTTTTCCTTTTAGGTTTACTGTTTGCTTTTCTTTTTTGTTTTTTGATGGAGGTTTTCCTGCCATGAGATTAAAAAAAATATTATTTTAGAAGACGTAACACTTATAAATATCTATACACGCAACACAGGAGCACCATAGTACATAAAGCAATTATCAACAAACCTAAAAGGAGATACTAATAACAACACAATACTAGTAGAGGACCTCAACACTCCACTCACATCAATGGATAGATCATCCAGACAGAAAATCAACAAGGAAACAGTGGAATTAAATTAAAAGCTAGACCAGTTGGACTTAATAGATACATGATCATCTCAATAGATGCAGAGAAAGCGTTTGACAAAATCCAACAGCCATTTATGATAAAAACCCTTAACAAAATGGGGATAGAAGGAAATTACCTCAACATGATAAAGGCCATATATGACTAACCAACATCATATTCAATGGGCAAAAACTGAAGACCATCCCTCTGAGAACAGGAGCAAGACAAAGATGCCCACTCTCACCACTCTTATTCAACAGAGTACTAGAAGTTTTGGCCAGAGCAATTAGGCAAGAGAAAGGAGTAAAAGGAATCCAAATAGGGAGTGAAGAAGTGAAACTCTCCCTGTTTGCAGACGACACGATCTTATATACTAAAAACCCTAAAGAATTCATTGGAAAACTATTAGAAATAATTAAAGACTACAGTAAAGTTGCAGGGTAGAAAATCAACTTACAAAAATCAGCTGCATTTCTGAACTCTAATAACGAACTTACAGAAAGAGAACTCAAGAATACAATCCCACTTATAGTCGCAACAAAAAGAATAAAGTATCTAGGAATAAATTTACCCAAGGAGGTGAAGGATTTACACAACGCAAACTATAAGACATTATTGAAAGAAATAGGTGATGACATAAAGAGATGGAAAGAGATTCCACGCACATGGATGGGAAGAATAAACACAGTTAAAATGTCCATACTACCCAAAGCAATCTCCAGATTCAGTACAATCCCAATCAGAATCCCAATGACGTTCTTTACGGAAATAGAACAAAGAATCCTAATATTCATTTGGGGCAACCTCAAACCCCAAATTGCTAAAGCAATACTGAGAAAAAAGAACAAAGCTAGAGGCCTCACAATCCCTGACTTCAAAATGTACTACAAAGCCATAGCAATCAAAACAGCATGATACTGGTATAGACACAGGCACACAGATTGATGGAACAGAACTGAAAGCCCAGAAATAAAATCGCACATATACGGACAGCTAATCTTCGGCAAAGGTGCCAAGAACATACAATGGAGAACAGATAGTCTCTTCAACAAATGGTGTTGGGAAAACTGGACAGCCACCTGCAAAAGAATGAAAGTAGACCATTATCTCATGCTATACACATAAATAAACATAAAATGGATCAAAGACTTGATGATAAGCTCTGAAACCATAAAACTCCTGGAAGATAATGTGAGTAGTACACTCTTTGACATTGACCTTAAAAGGATCTTTTCAAATACCATGTCTTCTCAGACAAGGGAAACAAAAGAAAAAATAAACAAGTGGGACTTCATCAGACTAAACAGCTTCTGCAAGGCAAAAGAAACTAGGATCAAAACAAAAAGACAACCCACCAATTGGGAGAAAATTTTTGCAAATTGTGTACCCGACAAGGGGTTAATCTCCATAATACATAAGGAACTCACACAACTGAACAACAAAAAAACAAAAAATGAGCGGAGGATATGAACAGACATTTTTCCAAAGAAGATATACAGATGACCAATAAACACATGAAAAGATGTTCAATATCACTAATCATCAGGGAAATGCAAATCAAAACTACACTAAGATACCACCTTACACCTGTTAAAATGGCTATAATCACTAAGACTAAAAATAACAAATGTTCGAGAGGGTGTGGAGAAAAGGGAACCCTCATACACTACTGGTGAGAATGCAAACTGGTTCAGCCACTAAGAAAAAAAGCATGGAGATTCCTCAAGAAACTAAAAATAGAACTACCATATGACCCAGCTATCCCACTACTGGGTATCTACCCAAACAACTTAAAATCAACAATCCAAAGTAACATATGTACCCCTATGTTCATTGCAGCACTATTCACAATAGCCAAGACACGGAAACAATCCAAGTGCCCATCGACCAATGATTGGATAAAGAAGGTATGGTACATGTATATATACAGCAGAATACTACTCAGTCATAAAAAAACAAGACAAAATCATCCCATTTGCAACAACCTGGATGGACCTGGAGGGTATTATGCTAAGCGAAATAAGCCAGACTGAGAAAGACAAACACCATATGATTTCACTCATACATGGAATATAAACAAACACATGGGCAAAGAAAACAGTTCAGTGGTTACCAGGGGCAGAGGGGTACAGGGTGGGCACAGGGGGTGAAAGGGAGCACTTATGTGGTGACAGACGAGCAATAATGTACAACTGAAATTTCACAATGATGTAAACTATTATGAACTCAATAAAAAATATTCTTTTACTTTTTCTTCTAAAACTTCATAATCATTTTTTTAATCCCATGTGTTTCATTGGCCCATTCATACCTTCCCTCATTGATACCATAATGTTTTAATAATAATAACTTTGTGTTTGGATAGCTTGTGGTGACCGTCTCCATTAGTGTTCTCTTTTTAAAGTTTCTTGGCTATCCTTGTAGATGTTTCCTCCTCCGATAAACTTTAACATCAGCTTGAAAAATTCCATTAGAATTTTAACTGAGATCACGTTGAGTTTGTGAGCTAATTTGGGGAAAACAGCTTTTTTGTGATATAAAGTCTTCCCTTTCAGGAATGCTACGTCTTTGAGTCTTTAATTATGTCGATAAAGTTGTGTACTTTTCTTCATGGAGACTGTACACATTTCTTAAGTTTATTCCTCAGTGCTTTACACCTTTTGAAACTATTTTGAGTGGGGTTTTCCCTGTGAAATATTGTAATTGGATAGTACTAATGGCTCAGAAAGCTATTGATTTTTGTATGTTGTTCCTATATCCAGCCTCTTTACTGAATTGTCTTAGTGGTTTTTTATAATAGTTTTCCATTATTGTCCTCTTGGGTTTTCTACTCTTATTGTCTTCAAAGAGTGATAGCTGGTCTTCTTTTCAATATCAATATCTAACCATCAATCTATCTTACGTTTTATGCCTTTCAAGGTAAGTTTCAGGCGTCAGTACACTTCATCCTTAAGCACTTTAGCATGCTATCCTTAATTAGTATTCAATATTTGTTTATGATTCTTTTTTCTTTTTTCCCCACTGGGAAAGATTTGCCCTGAGCTAACATCTGCCAATCTTCCTCTCTCTCTCTTTTTTTCCTCCTCAAAGTCCCAGCACATAGTTGTATATTCTAGTTGTAAGTCCTTCTAGTTCCTCTATGTGAGCCACTGCCACAGCATGGCTACTGACAGATGGGTGGTGTGGTTCCATGCCCAGGAATGAACCCAGGCCACTGAGGCGGAGCTTGCAGACCTTTAACCTCTAGGCCATCAGGGTGGCTCTATGATTCTTTTTTCTTTTGAATATTATACTGCTTCACGTGCAGTGTAAGGATCATACAACAGTGTACTTCTAATTCCTCTCTCCCATTCATTATGCTATTTTGTCATGTATTTTACTTTTTTAGATGCTGTGAACACACAATACATTGAATTTTATATTTACCTTAATTTATGCTATTTTCATCATTCTTCATTGCTTAGTGTAGATCCAAGCTCTTGTCTAGTATCATATTCCTTCCAGCTAAAAAACGCCTTTTAACGTATTTTTAATGTGGATCTGCTGGTCATGGATTTTCTCAGTGTTTGTCTAAAAAAGTTTTGATTTTTCCTAAATTTTTGAAAGATATTCTTACTAGGTAGATAATTCTGGGTAGGTTTTATTTTGTTTCAAAACTTTAATAATATCATTCTAAGGGCTTTTGGCTTATGTAGTTTCTGCAAGAACTCAGCTATAATCCCCATCTTTGCTCTTCTGTATGTAATATGCCATTTATCTCTGGCTGCCCATAAGATTTAAGATTTTTCTCTTCCTCTTTAATTTTCAGCAGTGTCAACAAGATGTAACTCTCTCTTTTAAGAAAGTGTATCCTCCTTGGTCTGCTCTCAGCTTCTTGAATCTCTGGTTTGGTGTTTTCCATTAATTTTGGGAAATTCTCAGTTGTTATCTTTTCAATATTTCTTCTGACCTGGTTTTTCTCTCTCCTACTTCTGAAATCTCAGTTAGTGGGTATTAGACCATCTGATATTGTCCCACAACTGCAGGTCTTTTTTTTTTTTTTTAAAGATTGGCACCTGAGCTAACAACTGTTGTCAATCTTCTTTTCTTTTTTCTCTTTCTCCTTTTTCTCCCCAAATCCCCTCAGTACATAGTTGTATATTCTAGTTGTGGGTCCTTCTAGTTGTGTCACGTGGGACTCCACCTCAACGTGGCCTGACGAGAGGTGCCCTGTCTGCGCCCAGGATCCAAATGGGTGAAACCCTGGGCTGCCGCAGCAGAGTGCACAAACTTAACCATTAGGCCACGGGGCCGGCCCCCAACTGCAGGTCTTAAGTTAGTCCTTTTACTATTTTCTGAAGGAAGCAAGAATCTCACAGCATTTTCACTCTATTTACCACTTCCTGATCTTTGTGGTTTTGTTATCACATATTCTACTTTTACATGTTTTATAAGCTCCACAGTACATTTGCATCATTCTTGTTATAAACAGTTTTTACTCTTATATTTACCTATTTTGTTCCTTCTTTCCTGCATTTCCACGCACCCACGTGGGCTCATTTTCCTAATCTGAGAAAGTCTTTAGTCTGAAATTTTTCGTTTAGTATTTCTTGTAGCACAAATATGCTGGAAACAAATTTTTCGACCTTCGTTTATTTTGTTTGTTTGTTCACTTTGTGTATTTGAAATGGCATTATTTCACCTTCAGTTTTGAAAGCTATTTTTGTTGTGTACAGCATTCTATGTTGCCAGATTTTTTTCTTTCTACACTTTCATTCCATTATCTTCTGGCTTCTGTGGTTTGCATTGAAAAGTCAGCTATAAGTCTCACTGCAATTCCTGTGAAGGTGATGTGGTAATGTGTTTTTCCCTCCCTGTGTCTCTTTGCCCTTTTAAGATGATCTCTATCTGTTGCTTTCAACACTTCGTCTATAATGCCCTTGATGTGTTTTTCCTTATTTTCATCTGTTTGCAGTTTTCTGAACTTCTTGTATTTGGGGGTTACAGTAGTCCCCCCTTACCTGCAGTTTTACTATCCATGGTTTCTGTTACCTATAGTTAACTGTAGCCCAAAAATATTAAGTGGAAAATTCCAGAAATAAATAATTCATAAGTCTTAAGTTGTGCATCATTCTGAATAGTGTTATGAAATCTTGCGCCATCCCATTCCATCCCAACTGGGATGTGAATCATGCCTTTGTCCATGATTCCACGTTGTATATGCTACCCACCCATTAGCCTGTTAATTAGGAAAAAACATAGCAAATATGGGTTTTGGTTCTATCTGCAGTTTCTGGCATCCACTGGAGGTCTTGGAACATATCCCCTGTGGATAAGGGGGATGACTGTACTGCCTTTCCACAACTTTGAAGAGTTCTCAGGCATTATCTCTCTAAATATATTTTCTACCTCATCTATTCTCTCTTTCTTGAACTGTAATTACACAATAATAGTAGACACAAGAGAGGAGGACATTCTGTTTTCATTGTATCCCATATGTCTTTGTTTCTTTTCTGTATGTCGCATTCTTTTGCCTTTCTCCATGCTTCTGACCTTTCTGAATATTTTCTTCTGATCTATTTTCCACTTCAGTAATTACCTCTTCAGCTGTGTCTAAACTGCTGTTAAGTCCATTTAATGAGCTTTAATTTTAGTTTTCACATTTTTGTTTTAGAATGCTCATTTGGTTATTTTTATAAACTTCAAATATCTTGAAATTCTCCATCTTTTCATTCATTTTGTCCATCTTCCATTTTTTAATTCAACACATTAATTATAGTTATTAAGTTCTTATCTGGTACTCCAAAATCTGGTTCATCTGTGGATTTTCTTCTATTGTTTATTTTTTTCTATTGATTATTGGTTACATTTCCCTGCCTCTATACATGCCTAACAACTTTTTAAAAATTTATGCTACACCTTGTGTATAAAAGAATCATAGAGGCTCCAGATGAAGGTTTCCCCATTCCTCTGTTAGACAGATAGGATGGGGGAGCTGATTGCTTTAATACAATGAGAGGTTGAGCTGGATCAGGGCTGAATTGGACTTTTAGTAAGTCTCAGCCTATCTCTGATTCATTCCTTTTCTTTGGGTATGACTCTCGGGGCTTTTCATTGAGAAACTGGAAGGTCTCTGTCTTCTCAGCACTGAGTGACTGTGAGATTCAGTTCTTCCCTTTGGAGGCTTGAGCCTCTTGATGGGGAGAGCCCCAGTGTTTGTGACAGTCTCCTCCTTCCAGTGGGACAGAGCACTGTGAAACCACAGATTTCACTTTACCCTTAGAAGTTTCTGGTCCTGCCACTCAGCCTCCCACACAGCCCCAGAACTCAAAAAGTGTTCTGTGGGGAACACTGGCCATGCACTGGGGACTCCTATAGCATCCACCCATCACACTGGCCCTACAAGACCACCAAAAGCTTTGCTGTCTTCTCTTTTCTTCAGTGGAGCATCTCAGTCTCAGCCTGAGCCAAACAAGATCCTCAGGCAAAGCCTAGAATTGGGAAATACTCCCAAGGAGGGAAACTGTGCTGATCACCCACTCATCCAGGGAGCGCCCTTCACCTCTGGATTTTGGTTCATTTAGTTCTTTCTGTAGAGAGGGTAGAGAGAGAACTGGCTTGCCATAGTCTACTATATCCTACTCAGAAAGAGAAATCTCCTTCCCTTAAATGTTTAACACATATTTAAACTTACCTTTATGTCTAGAGTTCCTCAGCATGCACATCCTCTCCTTGAACAAGTTAAGAATACTTTTTCACTCCCCATCCCCACTCCTGAATATGCCCCACGTTGAGATCATTTGGGGTTTTAGTTCCTGAGTTGTTTTTGTCATTGCTGCTGCTGCTATTATATTATGCATTAAAAATTAGACTTAGCTACAAAGTTTTACTGTTTTTAAAAAATCATTGTTTCCCATACCCCATGTTTTTTTTTGTTTTGTATTCATTTTCTTTTGTGGCAATACATTCTTGAATAGTTCCTTCAGAGAGTCTGTGAATATTAAATTTGTTCAGAGAGAGTCTGTCCAAAACATCTTCATTTTTCTCATCACTTTTGAAGGCTAGTTGGGTTAGGTATACGACCTTAGAATCAAAGCAATTTTCTCCAGAAATTTGAAGCTCTTTTTCCACTGGCTTCTAGTGTTGCCAAAGAGAAATTATTTACCAATCTGATTCTTATTCCTCTGAAAGGAATAAGCAGTCCCCCGCTTCTCTCTTGAGCTTTCCCCCTTGAAATTTTACCACTCCGCCTCCACGGGCTGAGTCTTCCTCCCTCCATTTATCTTGCTTAGCACTTCACTGGTCCTCTCAACCTGAGGACTCTTGTCTTTCTTCAGTTCTGGGAAATGTCCTCCTATTAACTGACCGATTGATTATCTTCTTTTCTCCATCTTCTGCTTACTGAACTAAGTACTAGATAAATGCTAAAACTCCTGTATCTAGTCTCCATGTCATTTAATTATTTTTTTCTTCTCTTTATCTCTCAGTCATTTTGCCTTGCAGTCTGTGAGAATCCCTCAGCTTATTTTTAACTCACTAATCATTCTTTCAAAAACAATTTTGAAATATTTCAACAATACAGAAAAGTATAACGAATAAGCAATATAAACAACACTTTGGTACACACCACTCAACTTTGTCAGTTATTAACATTTTGTCACATTTGCTTCATATTTTTAGTTTTAGGAGATAAAATATTGCCAATACAGCTGAAGCTCTGTCTGTTCTCTTCCCAATTCCGTTCTTCTCCTTCCCTCTCCAGGAGTAACAATTAAGTTGGATTTGGTCTTTATGATTTTTGTTATCTTTTTATTAAGGTATTAATTGTATACTATATAATTCACTTATTTTAAGCGTGCCGTTTGATGAATTTTGGATTTGTATGAAATTGTGCAACCACCATTAAATCAAGATATAAAACAATTCTATCACCCAAAAAAGTTTCCTCATGCCCTTTGGCAGTTGATCCTACCTTGGCCTTGGATAACTGCTTTCTGTCACTATAGCTTTGCGTTTTCTAGAATTTCATAAAATAGAGTCACATGGTGCATAGCCTTTTGTGTTTGGTTTCTTTCACTTAGCATAATACTTTTGAGATTCAGATGTTTTTGCATGCACTATTAATGTTTAATTACATTTTATTGTTGAGTAGTACTCCCAAGTCTTGTTATACAATAATTCATTTATCTATTCACCGCTTGATGAACATTTGGATTACTTCCAGTTTGGGTCTATTCTGAATAACACAGCTATGAACATTTACATATGGATCTTTGTACGGACGTCTGATTTAATTTCTCTTGGCTAAAAACCTGGAAGTAGAATGCTGTGTTACAGGATAAGTGTGTGTTTAACTTTATAAGACACTAACATACTGTTCTCCAAAATGGCTGTGCCATTTTCCATTCCTGCCAGCAATCTGTGAGAGTTCCAGTTGCTCCATATCCTTGCCAGCACTTGATATTGCCAGTCTTTTTAACCTTAGTATGTAATGGTACCTCGTTATTATTTTAATTTGTATTCTTTAAAGACTAGTGAAGCTGAGCATATTTTCATGTGATTATTGCCATTCATATATCTTCTTTTGTGGAATTTCTGTTCAAGTCTTTTGCCCATTTTTATTTTGTTGTCCCATCATAAGAGTTCCCTATATATTTTTTATACACACTTTCCATATATGTTTTTAATGTAAATTTTATTGAAGCATAATCATCCATGTTATACCGAATGCATCAAAAAAGGTATACACTATTGTTTTCATGTTTCAACTTTATATAGTAGATATCATGCCAATCTATTATTCTGCAATTGCTTTTTTCCACTCAGCATTATATTTTTGAATTTATCCCTTTGGATACATGTAGCTGTAGGTAATTCATTTTGCCTGTTGTATAGGATTCTCTAATGTGACTAAACCACAATTTATTTATCCATTCCCTGTTGGATAATAAGTTGTTATTATTATAGGTTGCTTCTGATTTTTTGCTATTACCAACATTTCTGCAGTAAACACCTTATACATATTTCCTTACACACACACACACAGCAGTTTCTCTAAGCATACACCTAGAAGTGGCATAGGGGCTGCATCTCTTTAAATTTACTCCAATTTCTCTTTAGCTATATTCATTCTACTGTTCAGCCAAACCACTGAGTTTTAAGTTTGAGCAATTATTTAAAAATTTCAAGATCTCTTGGTGATTCATTTTAGTAACAGCCTGTTCTCAACTTATGGATATAATACTTTCTTCAGTCTCCCTAGGGATGGTAATTATACCACTGTAAAGTCTTTTTGTTGGTGTTTACTCTCAGAAGTCTATTCCCTGGGGTCTTCGGTCTTCTGTTTGTTTAGTTTGAGGCCTCTCTTTCATAGCGTTGATTTCCTCAAATGTTTGGGTCTTCCTGGATTTCTGCTCACCTTTGCTTCGAGAAGCCCCATCTGCCTGTCTCTGAAGGATGGTTTTGACCACAAGAGCTTGTCTGTGATGATCATGGTGAAGGAGTGCTGCCAGTGGTGTGTTATGGAGGTTGGTCTTCTTCCCACTTCCTAGTGTGTCATTCTCAGACCCAAACACACCCGCTCGCTTCTCCAGCTTGTGGGGAAACTCCCCTGTTCCGCTCGCTTCTCCAGCTTGTGGGGAAACTCCCCTGTTGAGCATGAGCAATGGAGGGTAATGGTAGTTGGGTGGGCATGGGCTGGCCTGGCAGCTCTAAATATGGGTTCTCAATTGCTCACTCACGATTGCCCCAAGTCCCTCGCGGCTCTGGGTATCCCATGATCCTGTTGACTTTGAGCATGGAGCACTCCTGGAACCTGCCCCACCTTGCAGGGTGATGCTTCCTTGTGTGTTTTGGGCTATGGGCCCCTCTGCCAATCTGAGCCTGTCTACTTTCCATCTCTCAGGAATTCCACAAAGTTTCTGGTCCACTGAGGACTCTCTTGTGTTCCACAGCTGTTACAGACAGCATGCATTTCCATCAATACATATATTTTTCCTGTTATAACTGGAGATTTGGGGAGATAGGACTGGATCCAGTCTGTCATTTTTATCCAATCTGTTGTGCTTCTTATCCTTCTTAAGTTCTATCTTCCCTCTGTCTTTCTTGGATCTCTCTGACTGTGGGTCTCTATGTCTCTCTGTGTCTCTGCCTCTGGCTGTGGTTCTGTTTCTGTGTCTCTCCGGAGCCCCATCTCAGTTCTAATTCTCTCTATTCATGACGTTCTCTCTCCCTGGTTTCTCTAAGCTTCTGCCTCATCATGCCCTAATCTCGGTGGCTGCTCCCCATCAGTGGGAGGCTCTGGCCCCCATGGTTGGCTGGCTCTGGAGCAGTTTGTGGGTGGGGAGCCCCAGATTGCTGCATCGTGGAACAAGGATTTCCAACACATGCTCCCTCTGGCAGCCTGCCACCACAGCTCACTGCCTGCCAACATCACACTTCAACTTAAAGAGGGAAAACTGCCAGACCAATGTTTTAGCTACAGCCCATGTCAGGGTTGCGTGGGGAATCTCACAGCAGCCCCTGCCAGAAGCTGAAGCTGTGAGGAGATTGGGGAAGGGGCTCGGGGCTGCTTGGTCTTGGTGGGGGGGGGGGGGGGTCCTGGCTGCCACCCTCTGTGGCCTCACTGGTTCTGAGAACCAGAAAGGTTGGTTGGAACCCACTCTGAGATCTCCCCAGGATGGGGGCTCTTCCCTTCCTAGGCCACTCCTAGGCAGGCAGGTGACCAGTGGTCCTGCTTTTTCTCTCTGTCGTCTCTTGCTGCCCCACACACCCCACAGTGGGGCTGCTTCCTCCATCTCCTAGCAGAGCAGCCTTGTGCTGTGAGCTGAGACACCTAAGCTCAGGAAATCATCTGGGACTGTGGAAAAGTCAGTGGGATTATTCTAGTTTCACTGGTCAAGACTTAGGAGATGTCAGAGACCAGCATAGAAGCTCACATCTTCTGAGATGGAGAAATGCCCATCTCTCTCAGTGCAAAAGCTCCATTCTTTTCTAGGACTTACTCCTGCCAGCATAGAAGTGCCATCCTTGCTAGTGTAGACACGCCCATCTATAGAAGCGCTCATTCTGGCAAATGTTAGGATTCCTATTCATGTGACTGTAGAAGCGTCCATCTCTGCCTATGGGAAACCCCCTTCCCCACCAGTATAGACTCCCCAGTTCTTTCTTTTACAATAATCATACCCATTCCAGCCCCTGGGGACATTCCCAGCTCAATCACTGCAGATGCTTTTGTCTGATCAGTGTAGAGGCACCCACAGCTGTGAGCTCTATTCCTGTCAATACAGAAGCGCCCTCTTGCTAACTCCTACCAGGTCTCAGTTTAGAGGTCTCTTCTTCCAGGAAGCCTTCCCATTCTTCCAGTGAAGATGCCCCCTCCCTGCACATGCAGAGGCCCTCATTCAGGGCAAAGGAGAAACATGCCCGTCTCTACAGCATAGACGTTCCTGGCGTGGTCAGAGCACTATTTACTATCCTCCCACTGTGGATTTGACCACTATTCCAGCAGCGATGTGCCCATCCCAGACCTGGGGCAAAGCCTCCTTTTGGGAGTACAATCGCTCTCAGACCTTCAAATATAAAAAGACACATACATAGAAGCATAGACGTGCCCATTCCAACTAGTGTAGAAACAGCCATCCTTGAGAAATACAGAGGTTCCCAATCCTACAAGTGTAAGATCGCCCATCAATATGGAAGCATCTACCAGGGGGAGTGTAAAGGCTCCTAGCCCTGCCTGCGTGGACACACCTGTCTGCCACCAGAGGCAAGCATTCCCCTTGAGACACCTGACAGACCCAGAAGGAGCTTGTCTCAGTGAAGGAATGCAGTATGGAGAGGCGGGGTAGGGAGATGGAATCGCTTGATCAAGCCGACAGCCTGGCGGAAGTCTGGCTGCCAATATGAACAGATAAGCACTAATAATCACTCTTTCTTAAAAGCCCCACTTGCATGTCCCATTTTCCTGAAGACGCCACCTGCACAGCTGCTCCTAATCAAGGACCATTTAATTCATTCCCAGATCATTGTCTGCACTAATTGTCTTAAACAAACCGAAGTTCATTTCACCTTATTCCCCAAGGACCTGGAAGGCTTCTAATTACCTGTAGGTGGTTCCCCACACAGCCCAGCATCATTAAAGATCACAATATGTTCCTCTAATAGGTTTCCCATTAAAATCCAATGGGTTCCCATCAAAATGAGTTATGTTCCAGAAAAAAATCCACTGAAATATATTTTAATTAAAGTGAATTAAATATTGCATATGTCTGTTTCTGCCAACAGGTTGCACTTGAGACCGATGCTAGCAGAAGGCAGAGGGGAGAGGTGGGAAAGAGAGGGGAGGGGTGGAGGCAAGAAGGTTCCTTTGTGGTGTGCAGAGCTTCGGAACCAGGCAGTGGCTCTGCCATTCCTGGAGCGTGACTTCAGCACGTCACCTCACCTCTTCGAGCTTCAGTTTCCTCATCTCTGAAATGGAGATAAGAATCCCTAGGTTACAATTTACTCTTGCTAGGATTAGAAGCAAAAGATATACATAAAGTACTTCAGACATAAAATGTACTCAGTCAATGTTACTGTTACTATATAATACTATAAATAAATATTGTATTAGTCAGCTGTGCTGGGTAACAAACAGTCCCCCCCAAATCTCAAAGACTTACAAGAACAACTTTTTATTTCTCACAAGAACTGCAGGCTAGCACTGCCCCATGAGTCTTCTTGTTCTAGAACCCAGGCTAAAGGAACAGAGCCTCTTTGGGACATGTTATTCTCATGGCAGAGGGCAGAAGGGCAAGAGAGCAAGCTGAACCGTGCAACTGCATTCAAAGCTTGTGATAGACATTCGGACGTCATGTCACTCACTTTCCAATGGTCAGAGCAACTCAGTCTGCCAAGCCTGGCAGTGGTGCTGAGAATTAGACTCTGGCCTACCAGGAGGCAGGGCAAGGCTGGGTCTGCATAATCTTCTTACAGGGAAGGGAATAAATAATCATCAACAATAAAATAATATATCACAGTCCTATCATTAGGTATTACAGCAGTGTTTCCCAAGCTTACCTGACAATAAAAATCTCCTGGAGATCAAAATATAGAGACTTGAGTCCCAATTCAGGCCTACTAAATCCGATTCCTAGGAGGGTCCTGGGAATCTCTGTTTTTAACAAGTGTCTCAGATGATCTTTTATCATCAGGAACATTTGAGAAATACAATTTTATAAAATAGTGGATGAGAACTAGTGGATAGTGGTTTAGTTCAGACAGATCTGAGATTGCAAACTGTGTCTACCACATATTAGCTGTGTAACCATGGGAAAGTTTCCTAACCTCTCTGAACCTCAGTGTCTTCATTTGTGAAATAAGATAATGCATGCAAATCACATAGCACAGTGTCTGGTACAGGACTTCAATAAATGTTGGCTCTTCCCATTTTTAAAATAACAACAATTATAATGAGATAATGAAGGTATAGTGCTTGGCTCAATGCATTGCAATAAATAACTTTAAGAAAAATGTATTAAACTATGATAATGCAATAATAATATACATAATGTAAATATACAATAATACTCTGCATGTAAGGATTAAATGGAAAGGACTATCTACAGCTACAAACCAACATTGGCTTATGCTCTGAACTGCTTTGTAACAGTCCTTGACCCCAGCTGCACATTAGAATTCCCAGTGATTTGGCCCCACCCCTAGAGATTCTGATTTAATTGGTCTAGGGTCTGCTCCACGCTGGGCCAGCTCCCCAGGTGCTACTATGCAACCAAATGTGAAAACCACTGCCCTAGGGACTTGCTACTCGAAGTGTGGTCCACGGACCAGCAGCATCAGCATCCCCTGGGAGCTTGTTAGAAATGTGGAGTCTCAGGCCCCAGCCTGGACCTAAGGAATCAGCATTTGCAGTTTGTCAAGACCCTTGGGTGATTGTGTGCACGTTAAAATTTGAGATTTGCTGCCCCCAAGGACCTCGTCCTCCCACTCCCAACCCACCCTTTGCCCAGTGGTTGTGGCCCCATTCCCAACCCACCCCTTGTCCAGTGGTTGTGGCCCTCAACCCCTAAGCAGCACTCAACATTGTTACACTGTTCAGTCTTGAAGAGCACTCTCTTTCCATCACACCACACATTTCTGGTTTTCTACATTTCTGGCTTCTTCTCAATTTTTTCCTTGATTCTTCTCCTCTGTTGACCTCTAAATGCTTAAATGCCCAGAGCTCGGTCTTGGGTCCTCTGTTGCCCTGTATCTCTAGGTGTCCTCACCTGATTCTAGGTGTCCTCACCTGGGTTTAGATGCCATCTATTTAAATGTCATCTGTATGGTTCCCGAGCTGCAAGTGGTGCTGCGAAAATAAGCGCCTTGTTGGGGCCGACGTCAGACACATCTGTGCAGCCCTGTGCTTGGTTTAATGCTCTGCGGTCGCCATCTTGAAAGTCGTAATAATTTTGAACAAGAGGCTCTGCGTTTGCATTTTGCAGTGGGCCCTGCAAATTATGTAGCTGGTCCTGCCCTCTGTTCCTACCAAGATTCCTGAGGTGAGCAGCTCCCCGAAGGAGTGAAAAGGCTTGGGGTCAAAAAATGGCAAAACACCCCACAATGAGCTTCCCTCATCGCAACTTGTTCTTCTCCCAGGTACCCCCCTCTTGGTAAACGGCACCACCATCACCCAGTTTTTCAGACCAACAATCTCACTAGTCTCCTCGATGAATCGTTTGCTGGTCCCCCACATCTACCCATCCCCCTCCTAAATATGTTTTGATTTGGACCCCCTTCTCTTCAGCCCGACCACCCCTTGGCTCTTCTTGGGACATGTATCACTGGTCTCCCTGCCCCTCTGCTGCCTCCAGAGCAGCCAGAATGATCTTGTGTGTGTAAAGGGGTATCAGACAGACCACAGCATCCCCCAGCTCAAAAGTGTCTGACGGCTTCCGACTGCTCTGTGGCCTCTACTGACTCTCATTTCCTCCCACTCTCCTGCCAGACTGAATGTCCTTCGGTACTCTCACCTCTGGGGCCTTTGCACCGACTGTTCCCTTGCCTGGAACACCCCTTCCCTTCTCCCCACACGCCTTCCTCCACTCCAGCTAACTTCCAAGTTCCCAGCAACCCTCAGCTTCCAGACCTTTCCCTTGGGCAGCCTTTCCTGCCCCTCCCTACCTGGGGTTAGATGTTCCTTCTCTGAGCTCCCCAGGTCCCTGTGCACCCCATCCAGCACTTCTCACAATGCCTTTTCACTGCCTCTTTTTGCACCCACATCCTCTTTCCAACTCTTTCCCTCCGGAGCGAAGGGAAGGGAGTGTCTGTCTTGTTCTCTGCTGTAACCCCGGTGCCTGGCACATTGTTGGAGCTCATTAACTGCTTATGAATGAACGAACGAAAACTCCCCCCCTTTTCTGCTAATCTAGCCTTGCTGTCAGGCCAGAGTTCCGAGAAATGGTGCATTATCTTGTGTCTCAGGCAGGGGCCTCGCCAGCATGGTCCCCTGGGGGCACAGGCACAGGCCCACAGACAGACCAGAGACTCGTTGCCTCTCCCGGCCCCTTTACACAGAGCTGCCCACCCATGCCAAGACCCTCTAGTGACACTCTGTGGGTGTTGCCTCATCCCTCCAGGTCTCTCCAGGGCACCTGCCAGCTCATCCATCTTCACCGGCTTATCCCCATCACCCTGGTTGGCTGTGCTGGAGCCGGCTCTCTTGCCAGCTCTGCATTCAGTGACGTCCTATTGGTAGCTTGAAATCAGCCAGGGAAACATTTACACCATGGAAATGGGCAAGTGCTACAACTGGGGCTTTGTTGTTGTTCTTGTTAAGAAAGCCCGTTTCCAGCCGCTGCTGGCTTCTACCCTGACCGCAGCCTCGGGACTTGCTCAGACTCCTGGGCCTCAACACCCAGACTCCGGCCCCAGCTGGCCCAGCCTCCTCTCTATCAGGCATCCTCCCTCCCTCTCTTCCTCTTCCTCTTCTTCCCCTTCTTCCTTTCTCTCCCATGAGCACATTTCAGCCTCTCTATGAGCGAGTCTTTTCCCTGCCACGTTATGAACATGTGGCCAAATACGACCAGCCCGACCCAGCCTGGTATCTCATCTCATATAGCCAGCCCAGCATCTCTGAATCTCGATCCCAAAGTCTCAAGAGAGAGAAGCTGATCAGTCCAACCTTGATCCAGATGGGGGGGCGGGGGTGGTGCGAGGCAGGAGGGGCAGGTCTCAGAAAAGGGAGGGGCAGGGCTGGAAGAGCACAAAAGATGCCCACCACACCTGCCTGCCCAAGTGGACCCCCTCAGAGGCCGGTGTTGACCTGAGTCAAGCTTGAATGCCCCGTCCCTTTGACCATTGTCATCTGAACAGTTGGCTCACCCCCTTTCTCTTCATTCCAGCACATGCTACTTCCCCTCTTGGAGTCTCAGCTTCCTCATCTGTGAAATGGTGGCAACGCCCCCTCAGAGCAGGGCGGTTGCAAGATCCTACATGAGATCATGCGGGCAGGGTGCCCGGGCCCTGCTGGGCACGGCGACTGCAACACAGTGGAGTTCCCTGAAGTCCCAGAAGTTCCGCTGCTCCTCACTCGCCTACCCCTCTCATCCCTTATTCTTCTCCTGCCACCACCACCCTCCCCCACTGCCAGTGTGGCCCCGGATGCCTTGTGGTCACGCCCAGTGAGACACGCCGCCTCCCCACCACACACATTTCACTAATTTGGGACACACACCAGGCCATCTGCACTTAGCTGTTGAAACCACAAACTCTGACCATCCTCTCAGCCTGCTGAGCCTCATGGTCAGCCTGACTGAGCTCCTCATGGACCGGCCATTGCCCCCAGCCCCTAGCCTGAAGTCAGGTGGGGGATACCAGACAGCAAAGGGAGAGGAAGGAGGGAAACATGGGACATCAAATGCTCCAGGTGCCTCTAAGCGTCTCCAGGGACATCCCCACATTCTGTGGATAGAAGCAGCTATTGCTGTAATGTTTCTTGTGATTATTTTCTCATCCACTGAGCAAACGCTCGCTGTTGCCTGCTCTCTTCTGGCTGGGGGCTGGGCACTGGGGATTTAGAGATGCAGCAGACATGGGTGCTGAACTTGGGAACCTCAGCCCATGACCTAAGTCCTAAGGTCCCACCAGCCTATGGGTGCAAAGAAGTCACGTGGAGATGCATGCCTGGTCCCCCGGCTCAGACTCATCTCCTTGCCCAAGAACTCCAGTCCACCACAAACTCCACCTGCCACCCCCACGAGATAGTCCTGGTTGTCCCCAAATGGCGTCTTCCACGGGCCCATGAATCAGACCAGGCTGCCTTTGCCTCTGTTGGCCTCTGCCCCTTTGTTTGGGCCGTGGACTCTGTGGGATCTCCTGGGCATCTTGGCTGGCCTCTGTCACCCTCAGTCTTTGCCACACCAGCCTCTGTACCACCGAGACCCTGCCTTGGCCTCGGCCCAGACTCAGACCCTCACCCAGGGCTCCCACGCCGGAGGCCCAGGCAGATGCTGGATCTGTGACAAAAGACCTTCTGCTCAGTCTGGAGTCTCGACAGTGGAGGTATTTAGGCCCCAAGGTGACACAGAAGTGGATGCAGCTGCTTTTCTAGTTTGAAAACCCACTAGGGCCTTCTCCCTTGGGTGCAGCACACAGCCTGCCAGGCTACTGAAACTGGGGCGGGGAGGGCTTCAGGTTCCAGCCACTGCCTCAAATCTGGAACTCTCCTTTGTGCTCAGCCCTGCTGCTTATTCCAGAACCCATGTTTTCTTTTGTTTTTTTTTTAAGGATTGGCACCAGGGCTAACAACTGTTGCCAATCTTTTTTTTTTTTTTTCTGCTTTATCTCCCCCAACCCCCCCTGTACACAGTTGTATATCTTAGTTGCATGTCCTTCTAGTTGTGGGATGTGGGACGCCGCCTCAACGTGGCCTGACAAGCGGTGTCATGTCCGCGCCCAGGATCCAAACCCTGGGCCGCCGCAGCAGAGAGCGCGAACTTAACCACTCGGCCACAGAGCCAGCCCCAGAACCCATGTTTTCTAATGGCTAGCTCTCCTTAGCAGGCCCTGCAGTCCTTCCCTATACCCCAGCCTCCACAGGTCATCCCCAGCTGCCAGAAGCAGCAATCCCAACTCGACCATGGGAATTTCCTGTATCACAGATGAGGAAACTGAAGGTAGGTGGGCTGTTTGCAGGCCCACGGCTCTGTGACAGGTTGGAGCAGTGTAGGTCAGCAAAGATTCCATGGCCTCCTCTCTCCAGGTGAGAGGACATCCCAACCCACTATGCTGGGCCTGGCTGTGTGGCTGCCTCCAGCCATTGGAATGTGAGCAGGCACAACGTGAGCCACGGCCTTAAACATGCCTGTGCAAGTTGGTTTGGCCTTGAGCGCCTGTGATCTGGTGAGAGAAGAGCCCTCCCCAGTTACTGCAGCCCCTTTGGCCAGGGCCCCGGAATAGACACGTGTGGAACAGACAGGAACCCAATCCACAGCCTGAAGCAGGGTGCCCAGCCCAGTCCGGCCAAAATTAGCTCAACCACAGTCAACCTGCTAACCCATGACCTGTGAGCACGAGAAGAAATGCCCATTGTCAGTCACTGAGTTTGGGGAACAGTTGTTTTGTGGCATTATCGTAGCAATAGCTGACTAGTACAGAGGCCTTCGAGGGGCTCACTTTGTCCTCAGGCCTGCCCCCTCAGGTCTCAAATGGCTGCTGCAGGGCCAAGAGTGACATCCTCACATAGCCATATGGAGAGGCAAGAAAAAGGGGGGCAGGCTTTCTGCATGTGTCATTTTGTTTTTAATCCAAGGGGACACCTTTCCCCCGAAGCGTCCTCTCTTATGGACATCTCCTCCTGTCTAACAGGCAGAGTCGTGTCACAGGCCTGTCACCCATGCCCTCACCCACCACTGGCAAGAGAACTGGAACCAGCATGATTGGTTCACGTTGGTGAACTTTTCGTCCCTCCTCATGGTGGGGAAGGGGTTCCATGAACCTGGGGGCACCCAGCGGTCAAGCAAAATGAGGGTCCATTAGCAAGGAAGGAAGTGGGCCATAGCAATTGAGTGGGAACCCGCAGGGGCGGCCACAGACTCCTGCTGCCCCGGGAAATCGACAATCAAATGTAATATTTCTTAACGCATCTGTCAAATGCATGAATGTCAAAACGGCACCGTGACTCTTGTTTCTCTGTGGTTCTCGTAGGCCCTTTCTGAGTTTGCAACCTTAAGGCACTGGTGCATGGCCAGATTTTTAGTAGCAGAACCAGTTTTCTAAGAAAGGTTTAGGCAGAACTCCAAAATACAAGACAGATGGACAGAAACACTCTGGTTCATAGAGAGTACGTGTGTGCCGCCGTGGGGGCGAGGGGTGCAGGAGGATCGGGGGAGCTCCAAGCCCCATTTACTTGGCCTCCATTTTCACTGCCTCCCACCCAGGACCCCTGAGATATTGTCAAAGAGCCAAGATTCTGCCAAAGTCAGCCAGGAAACCATTGTATAGAGAAAACAGAAGTCACGTTTATTGAGTATCTACTATGTTCTAGGCAATCGTGCTTACGTTTGCTCCTTTAATCCAACAAAATCCTTTATTTCTATTTTAAAGAAAGATGAAGTAATTGTCTAAAGTCATACAGTAAGTGGTGGGGCCAGGATTATAAGCCAGATGTCTGCCTCCAAAACCAGTGTCTGGTCTCAGACACAGAGCTGTGCCCCAATGCCTACCCTCAACCCCAAGGGACTGGCCTCAGGACAGTGACCCGGGCTGGCAGTTGGGTGTTTGGGGAGGTCCAGGTTTGAGTTCCAGCTGTGACTTTAACTTGCTGTGTGGTTTAGGCAAGCCGCTTGACCTCTCTCTGTCTGTTACCTCATCTGCAAAATGAGATGCTGGGTCCTTACAGCTTTGACATCCTAGGAGCTAAACTTAGGCCACCCCAGCTGGCCTGGATTGCCATCTGCTGGGAGAGTCCTCCTGATCGATGAGACAGAAGCGGCACTGAAGGGCCTGGGCCTCTGAAGGAGGAAGTGGAACTGAGCCCTCTGTGCTCCCACCCGCCCCCACGCGCTGCCATCATCTGACCTGATTAAAACCCAGCCAGGGGCAGGGGAGGAGGGGGGCTGGTGCTGGTGACTCAGCCCCTTGCCCTATCTGATTGTCAAAGTGATTCCTAGAAGTTGAAAGTCGTTTCTCTTCTGCAGCCATCGCCACCCCCCCCCCCCCCCACCCCCCACGAGGCAAGTTCTAATTCTGTCCTTCCACCACACAGCCAGGACGAAGGCAGTGACAGCACAAGGGGGTTTCAGGGGAAAGTCTGGGTTGGAAGTCTAGAGGCACTGTGACTCTCGTTTCTCTGTGATTCCAGTAGGTCCTCTCTGAGTTTGCAACCTTAGGGCAGTGGCGCATGGTGGCGGTGCTAGGAGGGGTAGGAGAGGCAGAGGGCCATTCTAGTCATGGGAGGAAATGGGATGAGTGAGGCGGGAGGTGGGGACAAAGCCTCACCTCTGCTACTTGCAGCTGTGCCATCTTGGGCACATTACGCAATTTCTCTCTGTCTAGTTGTATGTAAAATAAAGAGGAAAACCCTCCTTCCCAATTTCACTTCTCAGAGATAACCACTGTTAATGGTTCCGAGTGTGTCCTTCCAGATTCCTCTCTTTAAAAATGCAAAGCCAGAAGAGATAGATAGAAATAGAGATGGAAGTAGAGACATGGAAAGATGGGAATGGAGTGGATCATTGTAGCCGCAGCCATGGATCATGCTGCACAGGGAGGTGGTTAGGACAGGCTGGGAAGAACAGGCTTGCAATGAAGAGCTGGTTTTTGAAGCATTTTCTACCCTCCTCACTGACCTCCAAGAGAATATAACTCAACAAGAGTGGAAACGTGGCCTGTCTTGCCGTATCCCCCGCACTGGACTAGTGACTGGCTCCCAGAAGTGACAGGAGGTGGAGAAGCCGCAGACCTGGCGGCTGCCCCATGACAAGGTGAGTCAGCAGCTAAGTGACCACATGTATGGGCTGCAACAGTGCCTCCCACTATGCACCCACCTTCCAGGCGTAAAATGAACACGTCTGCTGCTTCGCTGCCATCTTCCAAATCTCCCTCAAAATATCTCGTGACCCACACTACCCTGGAGTTATTCGGTGATGGGGATTCTGGGAAGTGTAGTTTACAGTTAGTCAAGTTGACACAAGGCAAAGTGACCCCAGTTCAGAGGATGAAGATCCCTTCAGATTATAGTGTGGCAGAGAGTACAGAGTTCAGATAATCTGGGGGTAAGACAGTGAATGTGAACTGCGCTCTGCCCCAGGTGGATATGAACTGCTTCTGACCCTCCTTTCTGATGGAGATGGAAAATAACTCATTCTGCGGATCAAGAGGCACATACTAAGCCCAGAGGCTACGACGATCTGGCGTGGCAGCTGTGACTGGGGCTATCGCTCAGCCGAGTCTGTGTAATTCACCATCATCTGCCACGACCATCCGGTTTCTACAGGGTTGCTGCTGCTGACCTGAATGGGGACAAGATAGGAACCACCACTCTCGCATCCTTCTCGTCTTTGAGAGTGGCTCTAACCTCTGCTGTTGCTCCCAGCACGTGGTACGGCTCTGATTTACTCTCCTGGCTGGGGTGGGGGAAGTTTTCGGGGCTTCCACTCCACCTTCCCTATTATGAAGTCTCTTACACCACAGGGTAGGGAATCAAGGTGAGGGTTCTGCCAGCTGGTAAGTATGTCCTTCCCAATTACCCACTCGGGGACTGGAGAAATGACCACAGCTGGGTCTGTGGACCCATTAGGCCCACAGTGAGATAGACCTGGCCAGCCCTCCATCACTGCCTCAGTACCCCCAGGATGGCAGGCTGATGAGATCACTAGTCTTATGTAACGCATCCATTCTAACACGGTCACCTCTCTGAGCCTTTGGTCCCTCCCTCAACACTCTGCCAAGGCGGTTTTGTCATCTCCCCCTCACTATAGACCAACTTCATGTCTAAGCTTTTCGAAGCCATCCCAGCAGCATTAGAAGATGGGCTCAAGGCCCCCCGAGTCCTAGGAGGGTACCCCCATAACACTTATCTCCCTCTCAGCCTTTTATCCTCTCTGTCCTGATAGAGGACCTTCGAGATGCACTCCCGGTGGGGCTTCTCCTGGCTCCTGCCAGTACACATCGCCAGGTCCAGCAGCACTTTCGGTAGAGAATCCGTTTCCTCCCACCAAAGAAACAATATTAACCCCCTCTGACCTTGTTGAGACCTGATCTTAGTTATTGGTCTGGATAGCAAATGGGAGAAGCAGAGGTGCTGGGGAGGAGTCCACGTTATCCCGAGAAGCATCAACCTCAGTGAGGTCTTTGCATTGTCTCCCACTAAGGGGAAGTTCTAGCAAAGACGAGGGGCCACTTCTACCAGCCCAGAGGCTCAGGTTGGTCAAGCGTATCCACCCAAATGTTCCCATCCCAGGGATCAGGGCGCCAGCCTTTCCCTATCAGCTCTCTGACTCCAGCAGAGGAGACGCGCCGGGCTGCGAATTCAGTGCCCTGTGTGCCTCCGCTACTCTTCCAGTCAGATCTTCGGTCTGATGTTCAGCACTCTCTGCTCTCCAGCTTCGGGCACTAAGGGTCCAGTTAGTGCTGCCCTCCTGCCTTCTGGCTTTCACACCTGGCCCTGTGTTGATAGTGGGCTGGTCTGAGCCTGTTGTTTCCTTCCTTCAGGGCTTTCACGGCAGTTACGCTCAGCCAAACGACTCTGCAAGGCTTTGAGTTACTTTCGCCCCTTCATCTCTCGAGTGCTAGACCACGGGGTAAACTAGTACATTCTGTCCGCCTGCACCTCTTCCTAATCCGATGGGGGGAGGGTCTCAGCAAAGGCAAGGCTGCAGCACAGCAGGGGAGCAGCGCTCCGCTCACCACCCGGCTGTGGGCCTTGCTGCTGTCTGGTTGGTCAATGATCCAGTTCCAGAAACCCATCCCGAGAGCCCACTTCCTAGGACCGTTTTTTATTACAAACTACCTTTGGTTAGGTTCCCCCAGAAGCAGCAGATCCTGAGACAGGGATGCTGTGTAAGCAGCTACTTTATTCTAAGGCTGATCCCTGGAAATAACAACAGGGAAATGGGGAAGGGACACAAAGAAGGAAAGGCAGTAACATGTGTGTTAAGAAAAAGGTTCCTACTATGGGCAACTGAGGTCCCGTCTCCCTGGGGAACTGATAGAGTAGAACATGCCCCAGAACGCAACCTAAGGGGCCAGGAAGCTGGGGTTGTTATGCTCTCACTCCTGTGTACCCCTGGCTGAAGGCAGCTCCGGGAGGTGTTAACAACCAGTGCTGCGGGCGTCCACCAACCAGCTCTGCAACAGGTGAAGAGAAGGCACTCAGGCGGAAAATCACAGGTGCTTCCTTCGGACGCCATCAGCATGGACAGGAAAAGTGAGTGCCAAGGAGGCAAGGGTGGGGCGCCCGAAAAGGCTGCTGCAACGGGTCTGTTGAGAATACAAGATATACATGCACTGAAATTATTGAAGAACACAAATAGCTAAGTGACGGAGAGCATCCTGTGTTTGTGCTATTAACCCATTTCATCTCTGTACTAACACTGTTCGGTGACTTCTATTAGGATGCCCACTTTACAGATGAGGAAACTGAAGTGCGGAGATGTTAAGCCACTGGCCCAAGATCCCACAACTAGTAAATCCCTGTGCTTCAAGCGCCATGTGCACTATAACTGTGCCTGGTTTTGTTCAACAGTGTACATGTTAATATTTAATATGTCCTTCACATAGTAAATGAATGATGACTATCTCATATCTATGTGCAGTGAGTTCTTTGAGGGTGGGAATTGGATCTTTTGGTCTCAGTATTCAGAGCACCTAGCCCATAGTTGGCACTCAGTGGGAACTCATTGAATAAATGAGTGAATGACTTAGGAAGAGACCAAGAGCCAAGGTTTTCCCTCTGCCACAGATGACTCCGTGACCTTGGACATCCTCCTTGGCTTAGCCTCAGTCTCCTGCTCTATAAACACCCTACACCAACACTCGCCTCCTAGCTATCCAGCTCCTTGCTCAAGAGCCACCACTGCTGTAATTCTCAGATTCCCATGGCGCCTGCCAGTCCATTAGCCCTACACCCTTCCCGTTAACTGTTGGTCCCCTCCAATGGTCCCCTCCTGGCTTCATTTCTCGTCTTGATCAGCCCAATCGTCACATCCTCATATTCCGCTGGTGACTCTGGATACCCATGCCATCTCATGCCATTGAACGTGGCTGGAGAAAATCACACAACTGAGCTACCAGGTTTCACTCTCAATTCATGACCACAGACCTCAAGAGGGCACTTCAAGCCGCCCCACAGAGACCCCTGTGTTTCTCTTCTCTGGGGTGACCATTTCCTGTCTTCTCTCTTTTCAAACTAACCACCCCTTTGCCACCCTCTCACTCCCCCTAGATGACCTTGATCCAAACATCGTTGAAAGAACAGGCGCCAAGAGACGTGACTGCCTCCCCAGTTTGCTCCTATCCTGTGGACCTACTGTATCTGCCTTCATCTCTGCTTCCTCCCTCCTGACACCCAGAGGCCACGTCCCCTCTCCTTCCAGAGGCTGATCTTGCCACTTGGGCTCTGGATCCAGTTCCTTCTCACCTTCTCAAGGACTTGAGTCCTTCTGTGATCTCCTCTCTCCTCCATCATCAGCTCCTCCCTCTCCCCTGGTGCATTCGCACCAGCACACAGATCTGCACGGTGGTCCTGCTTCTTTACAAAGCCCTTCTCTGGGCCTCTCTCCACCCCGTCCTCTTCCCTTCATCTTCGGAGAGTCTGCTCCTGCTCCTCCTCACCTCCCATCATCCTCTCCCTAGCCCAACCCAGATGGCCTCTGTTCCTCTGAGCCAGGCAGGTGCTCCAGGGGTCAAGACAGGAGGCTAGGGGCTCTGTGCCCACCACTCTCCCTCCAGCCTCAGCAGCAACGTTCTCATCTGTCGCAGAGAGCCCGCTCCAGCTTAAGCCACCCAGACTCCCTGTTTGATCACCCCAAATGGAATCTCAGCTTCTCTTCCCTTTGGGGCTCTGTTTTGGGGCACACCCTTTGACTCTCCAAGTTTGGGCCTAATTTCAGCCATTTCAAAGTGGTTTGAGCTGTTTGCAGACAAATGCAACCAGCCAGTACCAGCTCCAAGTGGTTTGGATGGACTGCATCAGTTTGTATAGCTCAGTCAAATTCTGCTGATCCAGCGTGGCCAAAGCAGGCCAACCCCGGTTGCTGTGGACAGGTATGGTCAGGGAGCCCCGGCCAATAGGATGTAGCTTGAGCCTGTCTAAAGCTGCTTGCTGGTCCCATCTGGTTTGCTCTGATCATAGTAAGCTTTTTACACGTATTGGGGGCCCCTTGCCCTTGTGCTTGGGGAAAAACCCAAAATGTGAGGCTGGCCCTGTGGCATAGTGGTTAAGTTTCCACCCACTGCTTTGGCAGCCTTGGGTTCGCAGGTTCGGATCCTGGACATGGACCCACACACCGCTCATCAAACTATGCTTTGGCAGCGTCCCCCATAAAGGAACCAGAAGGACCTGCAACTAGGATATACAACGCTGTACTGGGGCTTTGGGGAGAAAGGAAAAAGAAAAGAGGAAGACTGGCAACAGATATTAGCTCAGGGCCAAGCTTCCTCACCAAAAAAAAAAAACCCTAAAGTGTTTGGAAACCATTGGCTGCCTTCCAGCCCCGCTATCTGTGGTGTCAAGTGCCAAGGAAAAGGCCAGTGTTGACCTCTGTCCAATGTTTTTATTGTTAACTTTTACACCTAATTTTTAGACCTTTTGCTTTAATTTTAATTTTTAGAGACTTTAGTTTTCTGAGCAGTCTTAAGTCTAAAAAAGAACAGAAAGTACACAGAGTTCCCATGTAATCCCCCATTTCCCCTAATATTAACATCTTGCAATACTGCGATCCATTTGTTGCAACTGATGAGCTAACATAAACACATCATTATCGACTAAAGCCCATAGTTGACATTAGGGGTCACTCTTTGCGCTGGGCATTCTATGGGTTTTGGCAAATGTGTAATGACATGTACCCACCATTATAGTATCACACAGAAGAGCGTCACTGCCCTCAATTCCTCTGTGCTTCCTCTAGTCATCCCTGCCTCCCTCCCCCCACCTGGCAACCGCTGATCTTTTTACCGTCTCCACAGTTTGCCTTTCCCAGAATGTCATGTAGTTGGACTCATACAGTATGTAGCCTTTTCAGATGGGCTTCTGTCACTTAAGCAATATGCATTTAAGGTTCTTTTGTGTCTTTTCATGGCTTAATAGCTCATTTCTCTCCCCGTTTTTTTTGGTGGTAAAACATATATAACAAAATTTTTCCATTTTAACCATTTTTAAGTGTACAGTTCAGTGGCCTTAAATATATTCACATTGGGGGCCGGCCTGGTGGCACAGCAGTTAAGTTCACACGTTCCACTTCTCAGTGGCCCAGGGTTCGCCGGTTCAGATCCCGGGTGCAGACATGGCACCGCTTGGCAAAAGCCATGCTGTGGTAGGCGTCCCACATATAAAGTAGATGAAGATGGGCACGGATGTTAGCTCAGGGTCAGTCTTCCTCAGCAAAAAGAGGAGGATTGGCAGCAGATGTCAGCTCAGGGCTAATCTTCCTCAAAAAAAAAAAAAAAAATATATATATATATAATCTCCACATTGTTGTGCAACCGTCGCCACCATCCATCTCCAGAACTTTTTTCATTTTCCCGGAACTGAAACTCCATACCCGTTAAACAATAATTTCCCGTTCCGACAGCTCATTTCTTTTTATCACTGAATAATAGTCTAGTGTGTGGAGGCACCACGGTTTGTTTATCTATTCACCTACTGAAGGACACCTTGGTTGCTTCCAACTTTTGGCAATTGTGATGAAAGCTACTATAGACATTTATGTGGAGGTTTTGTGTGGACATAAGCTTTCAACTCATTTGGGTAAATACCAAGGTGGGTGATTGTCAGACTTCTGTCTGACTTTATTTCATCAACATTATTGAGCACCTGGAGTGTGGGAAGAGCCAGTCCCAACACTCTACGTATGTCACATTATTTAATTTTTGCAGGAACCTTGAAAACGGGTGCTGTTAGCACCAATTTACAGATGAGCAATCTGAGGCTTTAGGAAGTAAAAAAAAAACTTGCCCTGGGTCATAAGTCTATGAGCTGGCAGAGCCAGGACACCAATGCAAGCTTTCGGGGTTAGAGAAACATGCAAGACTCGGGGAGAGGGGCAAAGGGATTATTTCCAGTTTTCCTTTATATTCAGCTTTGCTTCGCTCCTTTTCTCCTTTTAACACAATGAACAAATTTGTTTTCCGATCTGATCGTTGTTGGAGGAGTGTCTTTTCCTTCCCAGTTACTCTCTGTTTAATTGGAACAGCTCTCTGACTTGGAAGCCACACCCCGCTTTGGCTGATAAAGATGCCCCCTCCATACACACGTGCGTCCTCCCTTGTGAATCCTCTTTCTCACCCAGCCACAGCTCTGCACTCGCATGGAAGCAACAGCTCCTGGTTGTGGAGAAACAAGCATCTTCAATGGATGAATCTCTTCTTGCCTAGGTGTCCCATGATTGTGGAGTCCCTGGGGAGACCAGGACGGTGTCAGGCGTGGAGGGAGACTTTGCAGGCAGCAACTTCCATGGGGAGTTTTCACTATGGGCCATGGTGGATGTGGCCAATAGAGCCAAGATTCATGGGGTCATGTCGATCCGGATACAAACGAAAACTCAACGAGAAAAAGGACTGGGCCCACCCAGGCCTACAGCTCAGCTTCCAGGCCCGGTCGGTAACCCCCAAATGGCCTCCCTTCCCTTCCTACCCCTTGCCCATCCCCTCCATCCCCAAGCCCCCTTAAGTACCAATAATGGAAGTGCTTACTAGGCCCCGCAACAATTCACCCTTATCTTTTATTTATAGCTGACAAAGCTCCAAGCAGGAAAAATATAATCACACTTTAAATAATGGAAGTTGTAGGTATTAGAGCTACACGGGCAGTTACCGGAGTTGCGGGGATGTCTCCCAGCAGACCTGACGGGGCGCATGCCGACTGCATTTTTAATTTTTAAAACATATTTCTTCCCAAATTATTCCACGTTACAGAGAAGCCACATTTATGGGGGTGATAAATTACTGTAATAAAGTGCCTCTTCCTCAAATATATAGGACGAAGCCACGCTGAGCACAGCCCAGCACAGGCGGCCCCGAGAGAGCGGCGGGAAGTCCCACAGCCTCGCTCCTCACTTTAATTATTTGGCCGATGTGTCCCACATTTTTAATACAGTCACAAGTTTTCTTTAAGCAAAGAATTCAAACGGCCACCTAATGTGTATTTGTGCGTGCCGATGTGCATGAGGGCAGATGGATGTGAGGACCTGTGTGTGTACCCATGGGTGGTGAGGCATGCACGGATGTAAGTAAGCGTGTAATGTGCACATGTGTGCGTCTGGCTGTGAATATGCATGCAGGCTGATGCTTGTGCACATATGCAAACATGTGGGTGTGTGTGGCAGCCTATGGATGCCCAGATGCATGCACACCCGTTTGAACAAATCACTGAGTGTGTCTGGCATGCATGTATCTGCACACTTTTGTGGATACATATGCATTGGCTAAATACACGTTTGTGTAGACGTGTGTACACATGGCCTGTGTGGATTTGTGCATGTCAGAGCACACTGCTACAGAACTGGTGGGTGTCCAGGCATATTTGCCTATGCTCATCTGCCTTTTCCTCCCAGACCCTCATGTGCATTTAAATCCTTTCTTCTGCATCAAACCAGCTCCCCTCCTGTGTTCCCTCTTTCCTCGAACAGTAAAGCACAGGCTCTGAGGTCAACCTGCCGGATCGGCTGCCTCTCAGCTATGCCTCTTGTTATCTACAAGGTGGGTGAGCTCCTTGGTACCTCAGTTTCCCCATCTGTAAAATGGAGTTCGTATTAAGAGTATCTACCACGTAGGACTACTGGGAAGATGAATGGGCTTAACATGTGTAAAGCAGCTCACGTGTAGTAAGCACAAGTGTTAACTATTGTTTTTCCTTCCTTCCTTCCTGCCGGACATAGCACAGGCTGCTGGAACTGTCCTTGGAAAGTTACATGCAGACACAGCCAAGGGTGGGGAGACCACGACCCGATGAGGAAATGGCTTAGCCCGACACTCACCCTGCTCTTGTCCCAGCTCACCTGGTGGGGCTGGGGGCTCAGCAGTGCCCCTCGGGAGCCCATGGCCATCTACATAAGTTCGTGGGCCTTCGAGAGCAAGGCTGTGCCCACTTCATCTCGCACAAGGTCCGGCAGAGTGGGCACCAGGAACGTTTGCCATCTGAACAGAGGCATGAACAGATGAACTGGAGGGAGACGGGGTGGGCGATGGGGGCAGGTGGCTTATTTGGGAGGCAGTAATCCTGGAACGTAGGAATGAGCCAGTGGGAAAGTGTGTAAGTGGAGGGAGAAGGACCAAGAAGGGGTGCGCAAACGAGCAGGCTACTCGGCGGGCACCTGGGGCTCAGTCCACTGAGCGGCTGTACGGAACATGCCTAGAGTTGTCCCACCCAGCGACGGGCAAGCTGGAGTGTTTCATCACTGTCCACCGCCCTCGTTGGGTGAGTGCTCCTCTGGCAACATTTCCAGCCCTGGTATTTCTGGGTGCCCTGCGAGAAGGTGGACAAGCTTCTGTGGTATCAAAGTTCTGGGTAGGGGAGTGGAGATGTGGAGGCGGGGGTAGGAAGATGCCTCTGCAGTGGGGACCGTCACTGCAGAGCAGGGGACCTTGGAGGTGGACCCAGGGAATATGGGCTGCGCGTGAACAGCACCTGCTCCACGTAAGCATTGCGCACACAGGCTCATGGATAGACATGAGGGTGGACAGACACATGGATTGCCATGGGGAGGTTGGTGAGCTTTCTCTGGCCGGGGAGGAGAGAATTGGGTCAGTGAGGTGACCCTGAGGCCTGCATCTTCCCCTGCGGGACTGGCCAAGGCCCCTGCGTTGTCAAAGCTCGACAAGCAGGAGGGGAGGTGGCAGAGGGCCATTCCAGGGCCTTGCTGAGGCTTCCCAACCCAAGGACTGATGACAGGGACAAAGGCGCTTGGCTCCGACAGAGACTCCTGTGTCCTGCCCTTGCCTGGCGCACAGCAGGCCTGCCCCACAGACACTTCTCCCCCAGGACTGAAGCTGCTACTCGGGCGGGAGTTGGAACCCAAGAACAAAAACAGAAATCAAGGAGCTAATTCTTCAGGCTCCTCTGTACTAGTCCCGGCCACACACCCAGGTCCACAACCTCCTAGCTCCTATTCCTTCCCCACAAGCCGTCTTCTGCCTCGTTGACTTTGCATGTGCTGTTCCCTCCTCCTGGAATGCCCTTCCACTACAGTCAACTTGGAACATTCCTTTAGGAATCCCTCAAGCCTCTGCTCAAGGGCCATCCCCTGCAATAAGCCTTCTGGTCAGAAGGAATCCCTGCCTCCCCTCCACTCCCTGGGGACTTCGCTTGGACCCCAAACATTACACTTACCAGCATCCGTCTGGGGTCCTATGTGCTGGTACCTCTGTGCCCACCAGCTCTGGGCTCCTCAAGAACAAAGACCATGTCTGTGTCACCACTGCATTCCCGGTGCCCAACCCAGAGCCTGGCACGGATTCAGGGTCTCAGTTTCCTCATCTGGAACATGTGGGTGATCACAGCACTCACCTCATCGTGTTGGGGGGAGGATTAGAGGATTTGATGTTGAAATTGCTGTGCTTAGCACCGTGCCCGGCATGAGATAAGTGCTCGACAGGTGTTAGCCATTATGATCATCAGTGGGTTCCGAATGGACTTGGAAGACTTGGGCAAAAGGAGAAATAGATCTGCCACGTGCCAGCTGCTGCAGAGTGCCTATAACTGCGCTCCATCACCCATGCCACAGATGAAGACACCAAGGCTCAGGGTGGGCCACATGGCTGGGAAGGGGGAGAGCCGGGAGCTGCGTGCGGGTCTGTCTGGCTGCAGTGCCTGAGTTCTCCCCGCACTGTGCTGCGCTGGCTCCCTGTCTCTCTGTCTCCCTGTCTTTCTTCCCTCTTCCCTCATGCCCTCCTCACCCCAGTGGAGCCATGAGGGGCTGTCTGGGGGAGGGGGTAGTGGGTAAAACCTGGGCATTGATTTTTAACAAATCTGGGTTCAAATCCTAGCCTGCCACTCGCTGGCTGTGTGACTGTACTGGGCTGTTGGCATCTGCTCCCTGAGCCTCAGTTTCCCCACTGTCTCCTGAGGACTTCGGGGACCCTCTCCAAAGGCAGATTTGCTATGACACTGAAAAAGCTTAAGCTCCAGGGCTCCTCACTTGCACAGACCCTTTCTGAATAAAAATTCACTTTCATAAGTAAATTTGTATTTGTGATTCTTTTTTTCTTAAAGATGGACCTCCAGAGCGTAATCTTCCAGCCCCCCACACCTGATCTGCCCCAAAACACTCTCTGGAGTCTTTCCAGCTGACATCAGGGGAGGGTGGCAGCATACCCACCTCCATCCCCCTCTCCATCCTCCGCCCAGAGGTCGGTTTCTGACCAGTGTCAGGTCCCAGAGCACAGATGGGGACACGGGGCCTTGGAGGGTGACGGGGTTTGGAGATTGCAGGGCAAGTTAGTGTCAGAGCTGGGCCTGAACCCACGTCTCCCAGCTCTGAGGCTGGCTTGCCGCTTGCTGAGGGGAAGGGGCGGGGCCTGTTCTTCACCCTGAGTGCTTTTGGCTGTGGCTCAGAGAATGACTTGGTGCTTCAGGGGGCCGGGTGCAGGGGCGGCTGTGGGTGGGGGTATCCAGGGATGGCTGCTAAAATAAGTAGCAGCTTCCTCTGAAACGTCTCTGTGGTCTGTGCAGGGGAAGGAAGTGGAGGCCCAGAAATGGGAGGGGGCAGAGAGTGAGAGGCTGAAACTGCTGCCAGCATTGCACAGACCAAGCTGGGGCAGCCCCCACCCACCCAGACACAAGAGGCTGACGGGCTGCAGCCCTGGGGCCCAGACCAGGAGGACCCGGCCTTAATTGGGCAGCGCAGGGGCTAGAGAAGCCCTCCCAGCTGCCCTCAGCCTCACTCCTTTGCCTCCCCGTGAGCACTCCCCACTCCCCGACCGTGTCTGCCCTTTTCCCTTTGCCTGGAATGGGACCCAACAGCAATGTCACCTCTTCTGGGAAGCTTTCCCTGACTACCTCCTACATGCACACACACACGCATACACACAAGCAGGATCAGGTGCCCACAGACCCTCATCATAAATATTAGCGTTCATTGTGACAGCTGGCATTTATGGAGTGCTTCAGCTGTACAGCGTGCCAGGTGCCCCTGCATGGATGATCTCACTGAATTCTTACAAAAATGCAATGCTTGCTTCTATCAATAGCTTCACTTTACAGATGAGTAAATCAATGCTCAGAGAAGAAGACCCACTTCCTTAAGATCACAGGGTCAGAAAATGGCCACGCCGGGAGTGTAACCCAGGTCTGACTCCATGGCTGGGTCATCTCACCAGGCGCCGTCCTCTGAGACCAGGATAGGCACGGTGCCCCCGGAGTTGTGCAGCACACCGGCACCAAGAAGGCTGCACTGCGACACTATGAAGCTTAACTTTTAGCCTTGCCCTCACCCCCGCCCTGGAGTAGCTGGGAGCTATAGAGTGCCCTAGTAGAGAGAGGAAGCCAAGGTGTGATGAGGAAGCATTTCTGTAAACATTTCTGGTAAACTGTGAAGACATCTCAGAAGTATCTCCCAGACTTCCTTACTGTGCTGGGTTTTCTTTTCCCCTACCTGGGTTTTCTGTTGGTGGACCTGCCTCTCTCAACCCCACCCATCGCCCCTTTCAACCCCCACCTCACCCCCGTCAACTGTGAGCTCCTCACGGGCAGAGAGCGAGCCTTGGTTTCTCAGTACACTTCGGACTGCTTGGTACATGGGGGGCCAGGACAGATTTGTTAAACAATGAAACGAATGAACGAATGAATGGATGGATGAATAAAGATGAGTCCCCTCAATGCCGTCAATTAGGATGAGAGGCACAAGTCCAGTTAGGAAGCTGCAAAAAATTCTAGGTGGATCTCACTGTGGGTGAGCCTGTATAGGTGCTGGGGGTGACCGGCCATCTGGGCGGGTTCAGCTCAGGTCAGGGTCTGGCAAGGAGGCCCAGGAGCCGTCCTGCCAGCCCGCCCTCCGCAGAGGCAGCACTCCGGCCCCTCAGGCCTGGGCCCCAGCCCTCAGCAGGGCCCACAGCTGCCCCTCGTGGCCTTTCCAGCCCCACAAGGAGGAGGTCTCCTTAGACAGTTGCAGCAGGTCGGAGCCTCCCCAGAGAAGGAGGAAGTGAAAGTGCCGAGTGGGTGGGTCCCCAAGTGTCCCAGGAGGGGATCGGTGTCAGGAGCCGCATGGGGGGAAAGGCTGGGTGGGAGGCGATGCCAGAGTGAGGAGCCTTCCAGGAACCTGGAGGAAGACCTGGGAGGGCCCTGAAAGGAAATGGTGTGAAATCCCCTCCTGGCCCTTCCCCAGACACTGGGGGCTTCAGCTCCTAGAAGAGAATGTGTGGAAACACCATGCTGTCGGCGTGTCTCTGGGGGCAGTTGAGGGGGCCCGTTGGAGCCAGACAGGGAAGTCGAGGAAGCCACCGCCCACCATCGGGGCAGGGCTCTGATGACACGGCGGTTACCTGGCAGCTATCATGGCCAATGACAAATGAGGCAGTACCATGCAGTGGTCAGGGCGTGGGCTCTGCCTCTGATCCTCTTGACTTGGAGCCCAGCTCTGCCCCTCACTAGCTGCACGACCTCGGGGAAATGGCCTCCCCCTCCTCTACCTCCTTTCTGTAAAGTGGGCTCATGGTACCCAGACCATAGGATTAGTACGACACAATGAAATACAGTCACATGTGAAGAGTGCAGAGCAGAGGGCCTGGTCCAAGGAAACCCGCAGTAAAGCCGGAGTGTGTGCCAGGCAGAGTCTTGCCAGGAAAACCGATACATTCTAGGTCTTGAACAAAAGGAATGTAACAGGGACTGGTTACCTGAGGATAGAAGAGGATAGAAAGCAAACTGGGGGTGGCACTGCGACCCAGAGACTGGCAACAGCAGGAAGCCAGTGGGCAGGCCTGGAGGCCGACAGGAGGAGGTGTCTTATCAGAGTAGAGCACGTAAGGAGGAGAGAGAATCCACTCGGCAGGGAGATGGGTCATGCGGGTCAAAGAGGGTGAGGAAAGAGTCTGGGGGGCCAAGCAGAGGACAAAGGGGTGCAGGAGAGTGCCACCACTTGGCCCAGGTGTCTGTCATCGTCTACTCCCCAGGAGTGCAGTCTGCACTTACTTGCTTTATCTCTCAATGCCTCAACGTCCTCCCACGTAAGACAGAAGTAAAAACACCACCTAATAGTAGCAAACACTGATACAATCTTCAGTTCTCACAATAATACTACTGTCACTGTTAGGCCCATTTTACAGATGAGGAAACTGAGGCACAGAGTGATCCAATCACACAATTGTAAGTGGCAGAGGAGATTTGAACCAGGCTGTTGGGCTCCAAAGTCCCACTCTTAACCCCTACACCCCGCTGCCCGATGTTACCGTCAACGGCTCCCTCTGCAGCCGGCCTCACCCAGTTTAACACCTCTCTGCTTCTCAGAATTTTACCCAGGGCCTCCAACCCAGAGTGATAACCAGCGTCTGCTCCCAACTGTGGCACCTGATGCCACACTTATCACTTTTTTCCCAGGCCCGGGGTCCCTGGGGTCACCCTGACATAGGAGAGAGCCCGGCTCTGCCATTTTCCACCTGTGGGGTCTGGGAGAAGCCACTTCCCTTCTGAAAGCCTTGGTTTCCTCAACTGCAGCCCAGGAGCCTTGTCCTGAGTTTGCTGGGCTAAGGCGGGGACAGCCTGAAGCCACACGCAAACAGCATGTGGCACTGGGAAGGCTGTGTGGGTGCAGTCCATTAAACTCTCGTATCAAAAGTTAATCCTATCCACAGCCCCGGGGATGGTGCCAAGGATTTCTTTGCTTTTCCCAACAAGTTCTCAGCCCCTACAGAGTGCATCCCAGGAAAGCACTGGGCATGGCTTCTTTGCTTTCGTACATGACTGTCCGTCTCCTGCAAACTGCTTTTCCCAGGCTCTGCTGTCCACTGGCTGGGTTGGGATAATGGGAAGTGCTGGTGGGAGATTGGAGGGTGAGAGGAGCAGAAATGCCAGGGTATTTCTCCCTCTCTCTCTCTGCTGAGGGGGGAAGGGGTCATTTTTCCATCACTGGTTGCTGTCTTCTGTGTCTTTAGCTCCTACAGAATCGCCCACTCCTTTGTGGTTCCAGCCTGGAGGTGGCTCCTGCCATGATTCGAGCCACCTCTGGAGAGTATCGCCACCTCCTCCATTTGTCTCTCCAGCCGGGGAGTGGTAGCAGCTTCTGGATTGCCTCACTGTTTGCTATTTGACTTCTTAGCAATTCCCTCTCCCATGTAGCCAATTCCCTGTATATAACTCCCTCTGTGTGAAATCACTAACATGGTTTCTGTTTTCCAGCTGGCCCTGACTCTTACAGAAGGCGTCTAGGACTTTCCTTCCCTTAGAGTCTGTTCCCTCTTCTTCATGCCCAGAGTCTTTATCCTGGAGGGCGGGAGTCAGACCCCTGAGGGGCACGTCACGTGGGGACTGGATGGAGCTCTTAGGTCTTTGGAGTGAACCTGCTCCAAGACAAAGCTTTCTCGTGCTAACGCTGTCTTTTGTGGAAAAGATGGAGGATGACATGCTGCTATGGTGCCGTCTCTACTGTGCCTTCCGAAGGCTCATCTGCACAAAGGCTGGGAGGAGCTGGGAGTCAGGGGTTAGGGAGAGAAGAAAGGAGTGAGAAGGGCAAAGAAAATCCCATCCTGCCACACTTGCAGGGGGCCCAGACAGCAGGCATTCAGCGCGTGTATCTCTTCCTCCTCCTTAAGGATGGTCCCGGAGACTCAGGCCAAAGCCTTGAATTTTAAATCCAGCCTTGAGCGGAATGAAGTTTTGTTTCATGCCAGGACAGCTGCCACAGGGCCCTGCTCCTTAAGGAGGAAGGAGCCAGGGAAGACTCCTTTGAGTGAGTAGAGGGGTGTGGTCCTGCCTCCCACCAAGTGCCCCTGGGACTCCTATTGGGAGCTGCTCACAGAGGTCCTCCTGCCTTGGCCTCCCCACTCCCTTTTTCCTTCCAGAGCCCCAGGCAGAGGTCACTCCAGCCAGCCCCCTGCCTCCAGCCCACCTCAGAGGCTGGCCAATGGGGAAGCTCCACCAGATCTCTCAGGCCTTTCCTGGGTGTGCCCCACGCCCAGCAATGGGTACCCGGCTTTGTCAGTCATTGCAAAGCTTCCTGCGCCTCACCCGGGGACCAAGGTAAATCCTAGGATATCTGGGCTCTCAATTTCCCCATATTTGCATGTTCTTTGGGGTGCTTATACAACCCACTGCAAAGGTAGGAGAAGCCCAAGAAGGTTCCAGTCCAACCTCACCATCCATGGTACAAGTGGGGAAATTGGGACCCAGAAGAGACTTGCCAGAAGCATGCAGAGTCATTGGCAGGTTGGTGGGGAGTGATGGGAGATAAAGCATGTGGCGAGCTGGACCAAGGCCCCAGGGACACATGTCCTACACCAGCATGCGTACGTGCATGCATACTTCGTGTGCCCTCACATGTACTGAAAAGGTCACATCTCTACAAACCATCAAGCCCCCCAGAGACCACGGGCTCAGCAATTGAGTGCTTACACATGCATAAACACACACAGATGTGTACCTCTCGTGGGCAGACGTACTCATCCACCAATGTGCACACATACATGGATTTACACCCCCATACACACTCATTAGTACACACTCATAGCCACACACCTACACGTGCGCCCATGGAATCACACCTGTGTATGCAATCTGGTCCATGTCCAATTACATGCATGCATTCAAACAGCTAACACACACACACACACACACGAACTCACACATGCTAACACATCTCACACCCCTGCAGACTGGTGCATTTACTCCCATGCACCCATGCAGGTGCAGAGCAGCAGCTAGACATCCTGCCAGTATCGCTCCCGTGCAGGTGACCATGGGGATGGCCACAGCCGTAGGCACAGCTTCCCTCATGACTCACACATGCCACTGTCCACGTGTGGACGCAGGCAGACACACCATCACACAGGGCCTCCCCTCAGCCAGCCTCCTCCACTGCCCCCCACAGCCATGTGCTCTGACCCTTCTTGGTGGGACCCCCCTCAAGGAACCCGGAGCCACCTGGCTGCCCTTAGAGCTAAGAAAGCACCCTACGCACTCAACCCGGTCCCCTAAGCTAGGTGGCCTGGGTCCCAGCTGGAGAGGAGAGGGCTGCCCAGAGCTCAAAGTCCTGGGGCCAAAGTCTTGTTTGCAGGCACTGGGCGGAAGTTGCAAAACCTGCCCCAGCCAGCGGGGTGACTCGGGCTTATTGTCTCCGGCTTCCCCTTGGCTGCAGGCCCAGGCCCAGCCAGCCGACCTGTTTCTCTGGGGGAGGAAGGGAAAGGTGGCTTCCTTCTCCTCTGCCCTGGGAGCTGGTGGCCAAAGAGGACTCCACCAGCGCCCAGCTCTGTGTGCCGCCGAACCGAGGCAGAGATGCACAGAACTTGAGAACCCAATCTCTCCTTTCCCAGACGGGAAGCTGAAGCCCTGGGAAGGCAGGAAGCCTGCCCAGGGTCACACAGCAAGCTGGAGGCACAGCGCGGCTTGTATTCAGGCTCCACTTTCTTTCTAAACCTAAGAAAGATCATGCAGAAGCCCAAAGTTCTAATGCAGATGAGCAGAGCTACTGTGGGTATAGAGGGAGGGGACCCCAAATCTGTGAGTTGGGACCACCCTTCACCCCTCAGCCCTCACCATGGCTGAGTTAGCCTATGAGAGGATAAGTTTGCCATATCACCAACTCACTGAGCTTCCCAAATTTCACCAACTTAAAAAAAAAATTTAATTTGTAAAGATTCTAGCAAGGTGTATGAGAAGAATTGGCAGGGCCTTCGAGGGCCATGGGAAGCCAGGATCCTGGGCCTTCAGACTCCTGTCCACCTCTGGGACCTGTAGCTCAGACTGGGGCAGGGCCCACTCTCCCTGGGGTCTTTATCCCAGTTCCCTGCAGTGGCAGCATGAGGCATGGAGGTGGGGTAGAGACAAAGTGAACGTTCCTGAAAATCCCAGAAATCTTCTAATCTTCTAAAGCTATTAAAGCTATTAAAAGCCATCCCACACCTGCCAACTCATTTTCTCTCTCCTTCCTTCCCTGCCTCCCTCCCCTCCTCCTCCTTCTCTCTCTTCTTTCCTTTCTCCCTCCCAGTCACCAGGCAGGTCCTATGGGGCAGTGCAGTGGCCCTTGAGAGGTCACAGTTAAAGTCGGGTGGGACCGCAGCCCGGTGGGTCAGAGGACGGTACACACAGGGGATGGAGCAGATGAATAACCTACCGTGGATTAAAGGAGCTAAGTCTCTCCTTGACAAGGGAGGTACAAACACAGAAAGGTGGACACCAAAGAACCCTGTGGTGTTGAACTGGAATTAGAGCTGTCAGTGAAAACACTTGGTTTAAAGCGTGTGCGTATGTGTATTGGTGGGTGTGTGTGTTTTCTCCAGCTCTGTTCACCGAGAAGGTCTGGGACCAGCAACCCTCCGGCAGCACAGGCAAACCTAGCGCTGAGATCCTATTTTCAAAACACTATTCTCCCCTGAAAAAGAATCAAGCTCTTCAGAGGAATGGTTGATTCCCAGGCTGGACCAGAGAAAGTACGAGATGAGCCTGGAACATCTTGTGTCAGAGAGTAAAGAAGTGCTCAAAGACTGAGGGGTCAGGTCAAAAGGACACAAGAGCCAGATGGAAGGGGCATCTTCTGGCCAAATCTGGTGTAATTTGAACATGGAAATAAATGATAGCAATGGATCACAGCCCAGGGAACAAAATAGGAATCCAGAAATCCACACTGATATAATCAAACAAATGAATAAGTAAATGGGCAGAAGAGAATGATTTCCTTACAGTAGAATGCCAAATAATAAACGAAGAAGGAAAAGCACCTTTGGGCAAGTATTATGAGAGTAATTAGTTCGGGTAGGAAATATCAATGAATGCTAAAACTAGGGGTGTAAATGTAACAAGGAAGGGGCTATTTACATACTGCTATGGAATCTCCACACAAGATACTGATCACTTACAACAGTAACAAAATGACAATGGAAAAACGGGATCAAATGACGAACCGATCAAAGTCGACACCCCCAGTGTCAACAAATCAAGGTTGTGTGGCGCCTGAGCGGGGGCAATGAGAAAGCACAGCTTTCCTCCTGCAATGTTCCTGCAAGATGCACGATCCCAGCACAACCGCGAGGAAACCCAGACACAAATGAGCAACACTCTGCAAAATGCCTGCCTGTTATCTATAACACTAAAAGTGGAAACTCAAGGGAAGACAGAAGAATCCTTCTGGACTGAAGGAGACTGGAGAGACACAGCACGGGACGCTGGGTCAGGTCATTCCTCTGAAGAGCTTGATTCTTTTTCAGGGGAGAATAGTGTTTTGAAAATAGGATCTCAGCGCTAGGTTTGCTTGTGCTGCCGGAGGGTTGCTGGTCCCAGACCTTCTCGGTGAACAGAGCTGGAGAAAACACACACACCCACCAATACACATACGCACATGCTTTAAACCAAGTGTTTTCACTGACAGCTCTAATTCCAGTTCGACAAGTGACATCAGGGGGCAACTGGTGAAATTGAATAGGGTGTCCGGATGAAGGGCATACAGAGTTCTTTGTACTATTCTTGCATATTTTCCACAATTTGAAATATCTTAAGATAAAATTATTGATTAACCCCCTGCAGCCCAACTTTATGGAACTGTTCAAGGAAGCTCTTAGATGGATGTGTCTACGAAAAAAAGGAGCAGAAGGGTTGCCTGATGAGCTCATCTCCTGGTGGAGGGTTTGGGGTGACTCGGAGTGGGCACCTAGAAGACAAGGAAGCAATAAACAGGAAAATGAACCATTCCAGGAGAAACAGAAAGACATGCAGGAAAAGAAATGCAATCATAGTACTCAACGTGGCTGGGCTGTCAACAATATTTACATCATCACAAAATAAACCCTGACTATTTATCTAACCAAAAATTATGATACCATCATATAAGGAAGGTGAGACCAGGAGAAGGAGAGAGGGGCATTGCATGGGAAGGGAATTCTTATCTTCCAAAGTAGGAAGACAGTGGTGGATTATATTTAAAGGTGAAAATCAAGAAATAACAGTATATTTGGGACAGAAAAGAGCTCATTATTGTGGGGCCAGCCCAGCCGCAGAGCAGTTAAGTTCACACGTTCCACTTCAGCCGCCTGGGGTTCACCGGTTCGGATCCCGGGTGTGGACATGGCACTGCTTGGCATGCCATGCTTTGGTAGGCGTCCCACATATAAAGTAGAGGAAGATGGGCACAGATGTTAGCTCAGGGCCAGTCCTTCTCAGCAAAAAGAGGAAGATTGGCAGCAGATGTTAGCTCAGGGCTGATCTTTCTCAAAAAAAAAAAAAAAAACTCATTATTGTAACTTGCATCCTGACTTTTTAAAGATAATTGTATATATTATGCATTAAATCCCACAATATACGCATTGCTGTTTTATACATTTTATTCAATAAAGAAAATAAGTCAATAATAAACAATAAATTTATATAAAAATTTTTAAAAAGGAAGAATAGTACAAGTACGTTATTTAGAAGCATAAAGGTAAATGGAAAAGAACCTGCTGTGTCTTGTTAAAAGCAGTTGCCTCTGGTGGCTGGGAATTGGGGCAAAGACGGATTAGATAGGAAACTGCATTTTAAGTCTTGCAGAACAAAGTACAAGTGTAATTTTAATAAAAGTTGGAATCAAAATAGAAAAATATAATTAAAAGAAATACATTTTGAGCAAAGCAGTAAATTGGGACAATTTGTGGAGCTGACGATTTAGCAAAACCTTCAAAGATTCTCCCAAATGTTCAAGTGCTGATAAAATAGAGAATTACTTTTTTTTCTTTTTTAAGATTTTATTTTTTTTATTTTTTCCCTTTTTCTCCCCAAAGCCCCCCCGGTACATAGTTGTATATTCTTCGTTGTGGGTCCTTCTAGTTGTGGCATGTGGGACGCTGCCTCAGCGTGGTTTGATGAACAGTGCCATGTCCGCGCCCAGGATCCAAACCAACGAAACACAGGGCCGCCTGCAGCGGAGCGCGCGAACTTAACCACTCAGCCACGGGGCCAGCCCCGAGAATTACTTTTTAAGGGATTTAAAAAAATCAATCTAAAATGAAAATTTCCCATGTGATACTATAAAAAAATATTCCTAGGATACTACTTAAGAAGAGGAATAAATGCACTAGAAGGGTAATGTCTTATGACCCTCAGCGCTGGCCAAATTGAATAGACCTTGAAACACTGCTAGGAAGAGAACATATCCATTAGAAAAATGTACATTGAACATAATCAAAGGAATATTTCTTAAACAAGTTTTTGGAAAATCAGTCAGTTTGGTAATATGGGGCAGTGGTCCTTCGATGAGCCTTTGGAGAGCTAACTTTGGCCAAATTGGCCTATGGAAGTTTGGTGGTTTCCCCTGTACCCAAGGACCCTCAGGACATAGCCCTTCTGGCCCCAATCCCGCTGGCAGGCCCCTGGAGTAGAGGACCCACACTCTCCCCAACAGGCCTCTGTGGTGTAAATTTGTAATCCCATTTTACAGATGGGAAAATGAAAGCTTGGAGAAGTGAATTGACTTGCCCAAAGGCTCACAGTCAAAAAGCAGCTGAACTGGACTTGGCACAAGGTTTGATGACCTCCAGGGCTGGGGTTCTCTCCATGCTCCCTCACCCCTTGGCTCTCCCACCTGCTGGCGCCAGACCTAATTAGAGCCTCACTGGCCCCTGAGATGGGCTGGAAGGCAGATGTGTCATTAGAGCATGAGATCCTGGAAGCTCCCGCCGTGTGTCATTATGTCTAATTACATGAGTTCAGGCTTCTGCGTGGGCCAGAGGAGCCAGAGCGTCTCCATGCCCAGGTGGCCAGGGAATTTCTGCAACTGAGTACTGGGGCAGGGGCTGCCGAAGGGCCTTCACAACAGCCCTGGGAGCAAGGCCCATGTTTCCTGCACCTGCTGGAGAAAGCTGAGCTCCAGGCTCCTCCCTGAGCCTATGGGGAAGTCCTCGGTGGGGAGGTGCGGTCTGTCCATGCCTCTCTGGATGTTCTTAGCCAGGCTCCCACCTGGGCAGGGAAAGGAGTAGAAGGAGATGGTTACACAAGGAGCACAGCCCCCAGTTCCCCTCATCCTTTCCCCTAACAGACAGACAGACAGACAGATACAGGTACACACACTACCTAGAAACATGGTTTTGGAATGTACATCTGAACCTTTGAGTAAAGAGCTGCTTACACTTTCATCACCTCCATTGTGTTTGCTTTGGGGGAAGAGCAAGTGAGAAGGAATGTGGAACAGGGAGAAGACGGGCAGAGGTGGCCAGTGGAAGCAACCTTTTGCACGTGTTCATTTAATAAACAGCTATCGAACTGCTTCTGCGTGCCAGGAATTGTTCTAGGCACTGGCATTATAAAATAAAGTCTCTGGCTTTAAGGAGTTTACTTTCTAAGGGATGAGGGACAATAAACCTACAAATAAATAAATAATGTACCAGACGGTGACAAGTGGTATGAAGAAGCAGGGGGACAGGGAGAAACAGCCGTCCACAGATGATGAACTGAAGGAGAAACAGTCAAGCCACTCTCCCCTGACCTGCCCAAACCCAAAGGACAGATGGAGAAACAACTTAGAGGGTAGAACAAAGTAGCTTATCACCCCAGTTGCCATCTCTTCCTCTTCTACCTCCTGTCCTCCTCCAGTATTGCTTTTCTTTAAAAAACTAAATATTTGAAATGTACAGAAATTATAGAAAATTATATGACAAGAACTCATGTAACAACTACCCATGTTAAAAAAAGAATCTTTAGATACGCAAGAAACAAAAACAAAAACTTACAAATACAATCAAAGTTTTCTATATTAGTCAGGAAAGCCTTGGTTATGCAGTAGTAACAAACAATCCCCAAATCTCAGTAGCTTTAAGTAACAAAGGTCAATTTCCTTTCATTCTCTGTATCCAATGAAGATTGACTGGAGAGAGCCGTATTCATTTAGTCACTTAGGAACCTGGGCTGATGGATGCTCTGCCTTTTTATGACGCTTTGATCTCAACAAGAAATTTCAGGTTTCACCACTCAGGGAAGGAAGCATGAAGATTCACACATCCACTCCTAGACGTTTCCATTTGGAAGTGGCATATGTCACTCCTGCCCATGTTTCATTGGCTAAAGCAAGTCATGTGTCCATGTCCAACTTCAAAGGGGCAGTGAAGTGTAATCCTCTCATGTGCTCAGAAGAAGAGAACCAAAATGCTGGTGAGTATTGTTAATATCTACCACTTCCCCACCCCATTTCCATCTATCCCTCACTCCCAGGGATAAGCCCCTTCTGGAAGTCATTGTGTAGCATTTTCATCTATGGATTTTGTTTTAACTTTTAATATGCCAGTATGCATTGGTAAATAATATGTAGAGAGAAATCACAAAGAAAATTAGAAAATATTTTGTACTGAATGACAGTGGAAACACAACATATCATGATGCATGATGCAGCTAAAGCAGCACAATAGAGGGAGAGTTATAGTATTAAATGGATATGGTCAAAAAGAAGAAAGTTTCAAAATTAATTATCTAAGCTTCTATCTTAATAAACTAGACAAAGGAGAGCAATGAAACCCAAGGCAAGCAGAAAAAAGGATCTAATGAATATGACAGTAGAAACTAGTGAATAGGAAACAGAAAAATAATAGAGAAAATAAAACCACAAACTGGCTCTTTAAAAATGTCAACAAAATTGATAAACCTCTGGCCAAACTGATCAGGAAAAAAGAAAGATATAAATTACCAATATCAAAAAGGAAAACTAGTACTTCCCTACAGATCTTAGAAACACTAAAAAGATAATAAGAGACTGTTATACCAAACTTTGTGACCATAAATTTGACAACTTAGATGAAATAGTCAAATTCCTGGAAAGATACAAGCTAACAAAGCTCACTCAAGAAGAAATGGATAATCCAAATAATCCTATATCTACTAAAGAACATGAATTAATAGCTAAGAAAAACTCTCTCATGAAAAAATTCCCAGATCCAGATGGCTTCACTGGTAAATTCTCCAAGTTAAATTCATTTAAGAAAAAAAATAATAATATTTTACATAAACTCTTTCAAAGGAGAGGGCACCTCCTCAACTAATTCTATGAGTTCAGGATTACTCTGATACCAGAACATGACAAAGACGTTATGAGGAAAGAGAACTATAGACATACGTCCCTCATGAATATGGGTAGAAAAATTTTAACAAAATATTAGAAAATAAAATCCAGCAATATATAAAAAGAATAATACATTGAGACCAAGAGCAGTTTATCTCAAGAATGCAAGGTTGGCTCAACACTTAAAAATCAGTCAGTGTAATTCACCAAATCAACAGATTTAGAAAGAAAAACTACATTATCATTTTAATAGATTCAGAAAAAGCACCTGAAAAACTCTGAAATCCATTCATGATAGAAAAAAGAAATTCTCAGCAAACTAGGAATCGAAGGGAACTTACACAACCTAATAAAAAGCATCTACAAAAAGACTTACAACTAACCTCATACTTAATGGTGAAAGACTGAATGTCTTCCCTGTAAGATTGGGAACAATGCAAGGATAGCCACTGTCCCCACTTCTATTCAGCATTGTACTGGACATCTTAGCCAGAACAATAAAACAACAAACAAATAAATAAATGCCAAACAAATTGGAAAAGAGTAAGTAAAACTGTATTTATTCATAGACAACATGGTCATCTCTGCAGAAAAACCCCAAAAATCTACTAAAAAGCAGATAGAAATTATGAGTGAATTTAGCAAGTTTGCAAGATACAGGACTAATATGCAAAGATCGATTATATTTCTATTTAGTAGCAATAAAAACTTTGAAATTAAAATTAAAAACCAATACCATTTACAATAGCATCAAAAATACGAAAAAACTAAACAATAAATCTAATGAAATAGGATTTGTACACTGAAAACTGAAACTCATTGCCAAGAGAAATCAAAGAAGACCTAAATAAACGGAGAGATACCACGTTCATGAATCAGAAGACTCAACACTTTACAATGTCAATCGTTTCTCAATTGATTTATAGAGTCACCACAAACCCAATCAAAATCCCAACAGGCTTTTTTGTAGATATTGACAAACTGATTCTAAAATATATTTGGAAATGCAAAGGACCTGGCATAGCCAAAAGACTTGAAAAAGAAGGACTCTACCTCATTTCAAGACTTACTGTAAAGCTATAATAAGCAAGACAGTGCAATAGTGGCATAAGTTTAGACCTATGGATCAATTGAACAGAATAGAAAGTCCTCAAATAGACTTATACACATATGGTCCATTGATTTTTGACGAAGAGACCGAGGTAATTCAATAGAAAACAGTCTTTTCAACAAATGGTGCTGAAACAATCAGACATCCATATCCAAAAAAGACCTCATCCCTTACCTTTCACAATACACAAAAATTAATTCAAAATGGATCATGGACTTAATGTCTAACGCAACACTATAAAACTTCTAGAAGGTAATATAGAAAAATATCTTTGTGATGTTGATAAAGATTTCTTAGCATGTAAATAGCACAAACCATAAAAAAAATTGATAAAGTTGGCTTCCTCAAAATGAAAAACTTCCGCTTTATGAAAGTCACTGTTAAGAACACGAAAAGCCAAAAATTGTGAGAAAATGTCTGATAAAGAACTAGTATCCAGAATTTAAAAAGAACTTGTTAACTCAATAATAAGACAAAAAACAAACCAACAAACCCAATAATAAAATGGGCAACAGCTTTGAAGAGACACTTCCCCAAAGGAGACATATAGATGGCAAATAACAGCATTAAGTACTCAATATCATTATCATTAGGTAAATGTAAATTCAAGCCACAATAAGTTAGCACTATACACCTATAGAATGGCTAAAATTTTGAATACTGACAACACCAAGTGCTGACGAGGATGTGGGGCAACTAAAACATACATTGCTGGCAGGAATGCAAAATTGTCAACCACATTGGAAAAGTTTGGCAGGTAGTTCTATAGTTAAATATATGACCCAACAGTCCTACTCCTGGGTATTTACTCAAGAGAAATAAAAACACATGTCCATACAAAACTCGTACGTAAATATTCATAGCAGCTTTATTCATAATAGTCAAAAACTGGAAATAATCCAAATGCTCATCAACTGGTGCACGGATAAACAGATTTTGGTACATCCCCTACAATGGACTACAACTCAGCAATAAACACAAAGAACTCCTGAAACATGGAAAAACATGGAGAAATCTCAAAAGCATTAGGCTAATGAAAGCAGTCAGACATAAAAGGCTCACACTGTATTGTTCCTCTTATAGAACATTCTGGAAAACACAAAACTATAGGAGCTGAAACCAGATCAGCGGTTGCCAGGAGCTGGAGTTGGGGGAGGGAATTGACTACAAGGGGACACGAAGGAGCTTTTGGGGTAACGGAAGTGTTCTGTATCCTGATTGCGGAGGTGGTTACAAGACTGTATTCACTTTTCAAGACTCATCAAACCCTACGCCTGGAAAGAATAAATTGATAATAAGTAAATCATATCTCAGTAAATCTGACTTTTAAATGACTCAGAGAAAAATAATACTGTGTATCTATGTGTGTACATGGACACACACAAACATGCCTCCACATGTATACGTATATAGGGATGTATGTATATATGTGTGTGTGTATATATATGTGTGTGTGAGTATGTATATCTACACCTATACACTTACAGGGAGACTGGAGGGGGAAGAACGATAAAGCAGATATATATATGAACATGTATGTATGTAGACATATATATGTGTTTATACGGGGGGAGAGTGATAAAGCAAATGCAGTAAAATGTTAACATTTAGGGAGTCTGAAAAAACACAGAAATTCTTCTATTTTGCAACTTCTCTGTCTGAAATTGTTACAAAATAAAAAGTTAAAAATTATATATGATAACATTTTGCATATAATCCCTATGTTCATTGCAGCATTTTTCACAATAGCCAAGATGTGGAAGCAACCCAACTGCCCATCAGCTGATGATTGGAGAAAGAAGATATATATATACACACACACAATGGAATACTACTCAGCCATAAAAATGACAAAATCATCCCATTCACAACAACATGGATGGACCCTGAGGATATCGTGTTAAGCAAAATAAACCAGACAGGGAAAGACAAACCCCGTAGGATTTCACTCATATGTAGAAGATAAACACATAGACAAAGAGAACTATTTAGTGGTTACCAGGGGGAGGAGGGTGGGGTGGACACAAAGGGTGAAGGGGTGGACTTACAAGGTGTCTGACAAATAATAATGTACAACTGAAATTTCACAATGTTGTAAACTATCATAATGCCAATAAAAAACTTTTTTTGCATATATAGTATTAGACTACATTCTTTTACAACTTGATGTTTTCATACAACATCATGTTTTTGCAATGTGTCCATGTTACGTGCACATGCAGGCATTAGGCTTTCATTTTCAGTCATATAATAGCCCACTGTGCATATGTTCCACGGTATGTTTATTCTTTTCCCTGTTGAGGGACACTTAGGTTGTTTCCTTTTCTCCTCCTACCACAAACTGCTGTAACCAATAGCCTTACTTAGTTTTCTTGTGCACAAATGCTAAAGTTTCTCAAAGGTTTGAACCAGGAGAGGAACGGCTGGCTTGTTGGGTGTGCCGATCTCTGCCATTACTAAGGATGGTGAGGATGCTCTCCCCATGGGTGAACCAAACGCCCCTCTGCCCCGAGACTGTTCAGGGTCTTTTGCCACCATGTTCCATCCTGGTTTCAGCCTCACCCCCTCCTTCCAGAGATTCCCATCCCCATAGGCATGGACATTGACCCTGACTCCCCAGTGCAATGGCCAAAGGCTGGGGGAAGAGAGAATGGTTTTTCTTTTGTTGATAAAAATGTCCTAAAATTGACTGTGGTGACAGCTGCACATACCTGTGATTCTACTAAAATATTTTTAAACTGGTTTTGTTTCCAACTTTATTGAGATATAACTGACACTTAACACTGTGTGAGTTTAAGGTACAACATGATGATTTGATATACGTATATATTGAGAAAGAATTCCCATAATAAGGTGAGTTAACACATCCATCATCTCACCTAGTTACCATTTTTTTGTGTAAGTAGGGAAAACTTTTAAGATCTACTCTCTTAGCAACTTTCAAGTGTACACTACAGTATTATCAACTATAGTTGCCATGCTGGACCTCAGATCCACAGAACTTACAAATCTTACAACTGGAAGTTTGTACCCTTTGTATACTCCACACCGTTGACTGTACACTTTGAATGGGTGAATTGTACGGTATGTGAATTCTCTCTCAATACAGCTGTTTAAAAAACAGCTGGCGATTCCTCTCTTTCTTCTCCCTCTCCATTTCCTCTCTGCAATGAGTATTTCTTGGCTGTTTCCAAGCAATTTTTGCTCCTAGTTCCCAGCTCTGCCTCTTTAACCAAATGGCCTTGTTCTACATCAGCCCACGGACAGAACTGCCAAAGAAAGGATTCTCCCCAGGAGTGGTGGGCAGAAAAAAAGTTACAGAGCAAACACAGAATTCCCTTATCCATGGTGGAGGCTGGGGACGCCAGGACCAGGGTTGGGGTGAGGGAAGGGAGGCACCCAGGGCACGAAATGTGAGAAGGCGCTCACACTCGGTGTGTGCAAACGCAGGCTGGGACAGGAGAGTGAACGCTTCCTTACATTTTTATTTATTGTGGTGAAATACACACAACATAAAATTTACCACTGAAACAATTTTAATTTCAAGGACATTCACAATATTATGGAACCATCACCACTACCTAGTTCCAGAACTTTCTCCACCCCAAAAGGAAACCCTGTGCCCATGAAGCAGTCACTCATTTCCACCTCTCACAGCCACTGGCAACCACTAACCTGCTTTTTGTCTCTATCGATTTGCCTATTCTGGACATTTTACGTAAATGGAATTGCGCACCATGTGGCCATCTGTGACTGACTTCTTTCACTTAGGATAATGTTTTCAAAGTTCAATCACGTTGTAGCATGAATCAGTACTTCATTCCATTTTATGGCCATCTAATCATCCACTGTATGGATGTACCACATTTTCTTTACCCACTCGTCTGTCATGCACGTTTAATTGTTTCCACCTCTTGGCTATTGTGAAGAGCCGCCATGAACATTCGCGTCCAAGTTGGTTTGAACACCTGTTTTCAATTCTTTGGGGTAGACGCCTAGGAGTGGAATTGCCGGGTCATACGCTAATTCTAGGTTTAACTTACTGAGGACCCATCTCCTTACATTTTGCCCCTCAGGCTTCTAGCTTGCTTCATGCTACACCAGCCTGGGTGCACACTCACCTATTGATGACTTTGATCCCCACGTCACCACCATCCCCATCCACATTAGCAGCTTCGAGGCAGAGGGGCTGACATGGGCGACAATTCTAAGCCATGTTCCGGGGCCAGGAGGGATGTCCTGTGGAGCTGGGACACAAGGGGAATGCGGGCAGTGAGGCTGGCGAAGTCGGGAGATGCCAGAACACCAGGCTGTCACTCTCTGGAGCTGGGGCTTCACTCTGTTGGTGGCAGGGAGCCTGGAGAAGAGAAACCCCCAGGGGACTCTTTCTGAGCTGGAGGAAAGGTTACAAACTCTGCCTTAAGATTTGAGAGCGCAGAGGGACACCAGGAGAGGTCACCCTAGTCCTGCTCTGTCCAAACTCCATGCGGGCGTTGAGGTGAGCCACTTCTACCCTGTGGGCCTCAGTTTCTCAGGTTGGAAAATGGAGATAACAAGCTTCCATCAGTCACAGGCAAGAGTCTGGGTGTGAGCTGACTTCGTGATCTGTGAAGCTCAGGACAGATGCTTCCACTTGAAATGCCTGCTCAGTATGCAGTATCCTCAGAAAATTAAGGACAGATCTACCATATGATCCAGCTATTCCACTGCTGGGTATTTATCCAAAGAACTTAAAAACACAAAGGCATAAAGATACTTGCACCCCTATGTTCATTGCGGCATTATACACAATAGCCAAGACATGGAAGCAACCTAGGTGCCCATCAAGGGACGAATGGATAAAGAAGATGTGGTATTTATACACGATGGACTACTACTCAGCCATAAGAAATGACGAAATCCGGCCATTTGTGACAACATGGATGGACCTTGAGGGTATTATGCTGAGTGAAATAAGTCAGAGGGAGAAAGTCAAATACCATATGATCTCACTCATAAGTAGAAGATAAAAACAACAACAACAAAAAAAACAACACATAGCATTGGAGATTGGACTGGTGGTTACCACTGGGGAAGGGGGGAGGGGGAGGGCAAAAGGGGTGATTAGGCTCACATGTGAGGGGATGCACTATAATTAGTGTTCGGGTGGTGAACATGATGTAATGTATACAGAATTCGAAATATGATGCACATCCGAAAAAGATAAAAATTAAAAAAAAAAAGAAATACCTCCTCAGGTGGCTCCCAGATCAGGGGACGACTTCAAGTAGACCCCGCTTTATTTGGCTCTATGGAGAAATCGGAGAAGCTGTGTGTAGTTGGAAATTCTAGAAAGAGAGACCCACTTACAATATACACGGGGGAGCTGATCACTTAAATGAACCCAGCAGTGAATCCTCAGGCGTGACTTTTGGGTTCAATCAGTTGGAATGTTCACATATTGGGCTCAGCCAAATTCTGGAAAGTCAGTCCCAACCACGTGGAGGTGGAGGTGGCAGGTCCCCGATGTCTATGGTTTTCAAAATACAGGGACTTTCTCTCCAACAACAGTCTCATCAAAAAGAGGCCCAGGGCCTCCCACGTGGTCTTGAAGGGAGAGCACTCTGGGCAGAAAGGAAAGGGGGTCTGTGCTTTCCCCACCCACGGAGCCTGAAGGTCAAACCAGATCAAGTTAAGGCAAGGGGGCGCGGCGGCTCACCTGGGGAATTTGTAAGTTACCGAGACTCACAGGGAAGGAGACGGGGGCGTTCTCCGGAGGGACAGGATATTTTAGACTCCGATGCAATCCCCACTTACAGAGGGAACTTCAACCCCACACCAGGCCCTTGGTACTTATGATTCCATTCAATTTTCCCAACAATCCCTCACTTTACAGACAAAGCCAGCAAGGGTCGACAAGGTAAAGTGGCTTGCCAAGGTCACAGGGCAAGCTAAGCACTGGGGCCAGGATTTGAACCCAGATCTCCTGACTCAAGGCTTTGGGGCTAATTTCAGCAAGCCACCTTGAAGTCCCCTTGAGAGCAGCAAAGAGATGGATGTGGGTGGCATCTGGGACAGAGGACCTTTTGAGGGATCAGTGCTAATGTGACTCTGTGCGAGGGTCATTCGTGTCTTCTGGTCTTGGTTAGTCCTGGAAAGTCCCATATCTTTTGCAGAACTGCTTCCTCGTATCCTTATCTGGAAATTCTGCTGAGGCCAGCCAAAGGCCAGGCTTGATGTGGAGGCCTGAGAAGGGGGCTTCAGGGCAGAGGGTCAGCCCACCTCACGTGGCCCTCCCAGCCTGGGGCCCTCGCGGTGGGCGGAGTAAGTCTGTGTCGGTCAGCCCCCCGCTGTCCTGAGCAGGGGGCTGGCAGGATCAAGCCAAGCTGAGACTGTCCTGGCCCCAACAGGGCTGCCTGGGATTCTGTCACTGCACGGAAGGACGGGAACTTTAGGTTCAGACCTGGGTTCAGATCCAAGTTCCACCACTTACTTGGCCAAGTTTCTTCACCTCTCTGTGCCTTGGTTTCTCCATCCGTGAAGTGGAACCAGGACTCATCAGTTGGAAGGGTGAGCTGGGAAGAGCACATACAGTGTGAGAGCCCTCAGGAAGCGCCTCCCATTAAAGAACGAGAGCTGCATGATGTTTCTCAGTGCTCTTCCAGCTCCTGGTAGTCACCCCCAAGGAGTGGAAGCTGTGTCCAGAGTGTGAGCACCCTGCCTGGGTACCAGTAGCCCTGCAGAGATGCCATGATGGACAAGTTACAGTCCTGGCCTTTCGGGGGCTCACAGTCTAGGGAGGAGGCAGAACCAAGCCAGCCGGTGGGATAAGTGCACAGCAGAGGGATGCACAAGGGACCCCAGGAGATGGAAGGACGACACTGTTGAGGGTCAGGAAAGATTTCACAACAGGAGAGGCTGGGGGAGAGTCTAAATATTTAACAACCTGCTCGTCATGGTCACTGACCAATCAGAAAGGACACTGGCTGTAAATAATCCATAGGACCCATCAGTGTGATTATTAATGCCCTGAGAAGGGGCATTTGATTTGGGTTCTGACAGATGAATAAGAGTTCTTCAGACAAGTGGGAAAAAAGGGTACTGCAGGCAGAGGGAATAGCATGTGCTCAGGCCTGATGACCAGAAAAAGCAGGGTATGCTTATACTGGAAGGCTGGAGCAGGGGATGCATGTCGGGGAGGGGGTGGAGAAGAAAGGATCTCAAATACCAAACTAAGTTTGGGAGACACAGGACACTTCTGATGTGGCATTCCATACCGGTGACCCTGGTGAACAGGTGGTGCAGTGAGAGCTTCCAGGGTCTGCACATTACTCCTATCCCAGGCCCGTGACATCTACTTGGGGCAGCAGGCGGCCTGGTCCTAGCACATGCTCTGCTGCTTTTGTGCTGTGTGATCTTGAGTAAGGCACAAACCCTTTCTGGGCCGCAGGGTCTCCAGATGCAGCACAAGGGAGCCTGCTGATTTCTCCCTTGGAGATTAAGGATGTGCCACGAGGCCCTTACTGACCACGTGGGAAACATGAGGATTTTGGACTCAGGCAGAGCTGAATTTGAGTCTCAACTGTGGGATGGACTGGATGTTTGATGTGTGACTTGGGGCAAGTGTTAAGCTCTGGGCCTTCATTTTCTCATCGATACAATGCAGACTTGATTGTCGAGGTCAATACTGTCCGGAATAAACGAGAAAACTCTGGGGGTGCTGGAGACAGGACAATCAAAGTGGCAGCAGGAGGGCCTTGCTCCCAGCCTCCCTGTCGTCTAAGCGCCCTTTGCTTGCAAGCCCGCTCAGCTGCAGGGCCTCTGCTGACGCTGGAGGTCAGCGGGGCGAGGAGCAAGGCCATGTCACTTACTCTCCTTCCAGGACACTTTTGAGCACGAAAGGGGGCACTATGAGTAGTAGGCAGCCACAAGCCAGGGCTGTCCCGAGGACAGAGGAATCTATGCCCCCGGGTGAGGAGGGGAGACGCACAAATCAGGGAGAGACGGGCTAGGAGAGCCCGGAGCAGGAGCCAGGAGCAGCAGCCTTTGGAGGGGGGCGTGACGGCTCAAGCCGGCGCTAGGACGCTTTCCTGCAGGACGTGCTGATTCCTTCAGCTCCCCTCTCCGCGTTCTGGAAGAACTCAGTCCTGAGCGGCTTTGCCTCAGTGTGGGAATTGCACTGGGGACGGATAATTGTTTTTAATCTCCTGCATTTGCTGGCCGGTTGGTTGCTTTGTTTTTTTCTAGGACCAGACTCCCTGCCGAGACGGGCCTCGGGCTGGGGGCGGGGAGGCCTGGTTACCGTCGGTTTATGCAGGTGAAGAGACTTTCCGCTGCTTCGAAAGCAGTCGTCGTTCAGTGAATATGCGTCCCTTCCATCTTGGCCCACAAGCGCCCGTGCGCTGCGACCCCATCCCCGGCTGTCTCAAGCCCCCAAACTAATCAATGCTTCCCGCTCTCCCAGCGGTCTGAGCCTCCGACTCTCCGCCCTCTCCACGCCAGCATTCTCCACTTCTGAGCGCGTAGGAACTCCTCCGAGAGCCTGCTGGATTGGTTTCCCTTCCGCTTCCTCTCTCTTCCTCTCCAGTGGGGGCTGGGCAGGGGCGCAGCTGGCGGGCTGGGGGGGCTCTCCCCCACACGGCTGCTCGGCGCGGCCCCCTCAAGGCGTCACACCCGGGGCTGCATTCCTCCAACCTTAATGCCTCCTCTGGGAACGCAGGCTTTCAGAAACCTGAGAAGACCAACCAGCCGGTGCAGGCCGGAGGGAGGTGGGCCCGATCGGTGGAGGGGCGGGGAGAGGCTTGGCTTCTGCCTTCGCTGGAAACAGAAACCTCAGGCCTCCCCCTCCCCTTTCAGCTGCCCTGGGCTTCTAGGCCGGGGAGCCAAGAGTGTTGGCTTTCGCTGAATCCACTTGGGGCGATGGGGCTGGAGAAAGATAGGAGTCAGGGTCGTTTTAAAGGTAGACAGAATTTGCCACATTTACCTGGTGCAAAGGTTTCCACATGGGGACCCTTCACTGCCCCATGGGCGTCCAGAAAAACAGGGCAGACTACTGGCAGGACCAAAAAGACCCAGAGAGGTGAAGCTACCAGCGCAGGATCACACAGTCAGGAAGTGGAGGCATTGGGATTCAAATCCAGGCTACTTCCACAGCACCTCACTGGCTCCAAGTGCCTGTGTCCCAGGTACGTGGGAAATTCTTCCCTTCAGGGCTTTGTTCATTCCACTGATGTAAGCCCCACCCCCACCCCACAATGCTCTGGAATCTTAAAATTGTGACTCATTTAGGCCTGAAGGGATCATTAAAAATTCATTTATCCAATTCCTTCTCCTTAGAGATGGGGAAACTAAGGCCCAGAGAGGGGCAGGACTTGCTCCTGTCAGATCCAGACCGCCTAAGACACACGCAGCCTGCTTCCACGGAATGAGTCTTGTCAGGCAGATGGGTTTGATCCTGATTCTGCCGTTTGCTCTCTGGGTGACTGTGGCCAGTGGATGTCACTGTTTTGAGCCTCGATGTTCTCATCCATGAGATGGGTATCCTAGCACTGTCATCGGAGGGTTAGTGTAGGGATTAAAGAGGTCCTGGGTTCAGAGGCAGCGGCACAGCTCCTGGCACACAGTAGGACTCAGTCCAGGCTGGCTGCCCTGCTTCCTCCTTAGCAAAGGAAAATGGAATCTCATAGCGCTGAGGCCAGGGCCACCCCTTTCTAGGCTGTAGGGAGGCGCATGGAGAGGACCGGTGATGGGCAAGAGCTGGTGTGCACTGGCTGGCCCGAGCTGGTTGTTACATGCTTGTGAACTGCAAGGCAGTTGTTGGTAGCTGTCATTTGCTGGGAGCACTTTACACCACGGAAATCAGCAAACACTGCCAATCAGGGATTTTTTTTTTTTCTTTTTTAATACAAGCATATAGTATGGCATTTGCCAGAAGGAGGAAGTGACTCAGGGGTCATTATTTTGCAGATGAGACTCTGAGGCTAGCTGTGCCAGCTAAATGTATCTGCATATCTATTATGAATTGCAGCTTCACTATTTCCCCACTGTGTGACCTTGGGCCAGTCACGTTACCTCTCTGAACCCTTTTTGTCAGGCAGGGTAACTGAGGCAAATACCCAGCTGTGTGAGGATCTGTAAAGGGAGATAACACTGGCACCCACCTCATAGGCTTGTCCGGATGATTAAATGAAACGACGTATGTGAAATGTACAGTGTTAGATTCTGAGCCTGCTAAACAGCTAATGTTATTTTCAGCCAGGAGCTGGTTTGGTCTCTTGACCTAATCATAACCTGGTGAGAAAGATGTTATCACCTCCAATTTCCTGATGAGGAAACTGAGGCTCTGGTCGGTGAGGTGGCTTGTTCAAAGTCATGATGCTAGTAGGTGGCAGAGGTGGGCTTCGAAGCCTGGTCTGATTGGCTCCGAGGCTGAGTTCCTGCCAGGACCCCTTGGCCCCAGCTCAGTTCTGGGGGCTTCTTGCAGAGTGAGGGTTATAGTTTTTGGCAACTGGCTTTAGGTAGAAAGCCTGGGGTCAAAATGGCCATCTAGCCCAGGGGTCCACCTGAGGAACTCAGCTCGGAGACCGAAGCCTGCCGTTTCGAGCAGAGCAGCGCCCACATGCACCTCTTTCTTTAGAGGTTCCGGAACCCCCAGACTCACTGGCCCTCCTCCAGGGTGCCCGTCTACCCTTATACTCTGCCTCAGGGGAATCACCCGAAACAGCCAGGCCACCTCAGACCAGACCCCTCAGAATATCACTGACTGAGGGAAAATGGATTTTCGTTCCCAATGATGGGTTAGTCCCCTGCTGTTCCCACTCCTCATATGGAGGGCTGGTTTGAGGCTGGGAGCAAGGAGTGGCAGTGCCCAGACCCCTATAAGTCCCTTCTCAAAGAAACCTAGTCAGACCTTTTCTGTTCCTTGCCCCTGCCCTCCTCCCCGCTGCCATTCCTGTTTGCCAGCCTCTGTCTGGTTCCTCCTCCCCTCGCCCCGAAGACAAGCCTGGCATGTCCCAATGCCTGGAAAAATTACACCCACTCCCAGCAAAGCAGGGCCAGGGCTGAGAAACCCAACAATGAAATGCCCTCCTTCGGGGCATTTCCCTCACAGTGGGGTCTGGGGTTGATGGCCGGAAGATGTCATCAGCCCTAAATCCAGGGGCCCCTGGCCTCCCTCTGCTCTGAGAGCAGCTGGCCCCGCTGGGCATGCGGGGAGGCCTCAGGCACAGAGGAGGCTCAGTTTAGCCACATGCCCCCAGAGTCTCAGGAAGGGTGCTTCGGCCCCCTCGCTTGCCCCCCAAAGCCAAGGGGATGCCTGGACGCCTGGGGAAGAAATATGGCCAGTGTGGGACCCTGCTGACTCAAATCAAAGCAGAGTGAGTTGGAACACAGATTCTGGACCCATCAGATGCCCCCTTAAACCGTGTTTTAGACAAATTGGTTAACCTCTCCATGTATCAATATTCTCACCCTGTAAACTTCCTCATCGGGGACATTGATCCCCACGTCAAAGAGCTGATGCGTGGACGACACAAGTGCGTGACTCAGTGCCTGACTGAAACGATCATTTCCTATTCACTTGGCCAGTTACTGTTCCATATGACTGACAGGGTGGCCATAAAATTTTTCGTCCAATCAAGGCCACTTGCGGGAGTGAAAGGGGACGCTATTATTAATGATGCTGGGATAGTAGGCATGACTCAGGACCATCCTGGGCACACAGGGACCTCTGGTCACACCATGAGTCTTGTGGCCTCCCTATGCCAGGTTCAGATGCAGGTGAACCCATCATGTCTCCACCCCAGGGGAGGAGAGAAAGGAAGCCACGGGCAGAGAGTCTCCTTCAGCTCCATATCAGGAGGGAGTGCATACCCAGAAAGCAGAGCAGGGCCAGAGTCCCTGTGTCTCGCGAGCTCATGAAACGCCTTCGGAGGCCAAAATGACATTTCCACAGTTCCCATCTCCGTGTCTGATGCCTCTTGGCAGCCACAAACGCCAACTCTGTTATATAGGAGCACAACGGTTTTGAGTTCCTAGCTGGGGCTGACATAACACAAACTCCTTTGTTACTTTAGTATCAACCATCTCTGAGTCTCAGTTTCCTCATCTGTAAAATGGGCAACGACCACTACCTCCAAGTGTAGTTGAGAAGGTCAGTCGTGGGAATATATGTGAAAGGCACAGTTCTTGGTGCTCAAGTCAGTAGGATTTGAATCTGTTAATGGAAACGGCAAGTATCAGAGGATGATGGAGGGACGGCAAGGCGGAGCAGGGATGTGGAACATCATCCCATGCATCTCTGCCTCTGGCTGGCTGCACGGCCTTGAGCCGGTCCATCTATAAGTGAGAGTTGGAGTGATAATCCTCGAAGGCCCGCCCCGCCTTAATTTAAGATGGTTAACGTGTGTTGGTTCCACATTCTGCAGCCTCCTGGGTGTGGGGTCCACTGTGTCAAGCCTGTAGCAGACTCAGAGTTCATGACAGTAGCTGTCAAAAGTGGGAGGAGGGGCCAGCCCCGTGGCCCAGTGGTTAAGTTCATGCGCTCCACTTCAGCGGCCCAGGGTTTCGCCGGTTCGGATCCTGGGCGTGGACACAGCATCGCTCATCAGGTCACACTGGGGCGGCGTCCCACATAGCACAATCAGAGGCACTCACAACTAGAATATACAACTATGTACCAGGAGGCTTTGGGGAGAAGAAGAAGGGGAAAAAAAGAAGATTGGCAACCGTTGTTAGCTCAGGTGCCAATCTTTAAAAAGAAAAGTGGGAGGAGATACCTGTTGAGCAGGTCCTGCCGCGGGATCAGCACAGCGTGAAAGGCTCACCAAGATGCTTCCCTCTGGGCAGGAAGAACGGGGACAGCTGCATTAATGTCCCCTTCCCTAGAGCCTCGTCTTAGCCTCCCCAGATCTTCCAGCCCTGGAGCACAGCACTGAACTCTCCAGCAAGCATTTTCAGGAATACAATTTCATGTGACCACTGCAATCCTGTGACAGAGGCTGACTGCCCCCATTTTGCAGATGGAGCAAACTGAGGCCCGGAATGAAGAAGTGGATTGCCTGAACTTGCACAGCTGAGTTTTCAAGTCTCAAAAGAATCCACGTCTGGGCTCTTTCAACAAGCCTACAGATATCTGGAGCTAAGAATAAAAAAATATATATGTATCAGCCCCAAAGCCAAACCTTGCAAATGAACTTGGGGACTGCTGGAGAAAATACTCTCCTCTGCCTCTCCAATGTTTTCTATTTTTCTTGTCTCCAGACCAGACTGTAAGTCCTCGAGGGCAGGGGCAGTGGCTGAAACTTTTCTTATTCCCCACAGGGCTTAGAACAGTACACAGAGCTGGTGCTTGCTAAACGTGGATTAAATACAAGTGCTATGGAATACTATGCAGTCATAAAAAAGGAAATAACTGTCTATGGAGTGATAGGAAGTAGTCTCCAAGAAGTGAAGAAAACACAAGGTGTACAGCAGCGTGGATTGGATACTGTAATTTGTGCAAAAAATAAGAAAAGAAAAAAATACACTTACACACACATATATACATACACACCCACACAAAACACACTGTCAGGGAACAGTGTGTTTGGCAACCTGGTTCCCCTCTGGGAAAAGAAGGAGGTAGCTGGGGGCCGGGGGTGGAAAGAAAACTATTCACCATTTGAATGGAACCTTTGAATTTTGAACTGTAGGCCAGTATTATCTATTCAGAAATCAATTAAATAAATATTTTGAAAATTAAAGTAGCTAAAAGTGAGGTTTGCTATTTTAACCACATGATGGCATGGAACGGAGCGATGCTCCCAGTACCTACCAGAATGTTCAGTTGATTTCCCAGCATGCACTGGGCAATGGGAAATCCTAGAAGGCCAAAGTTGACAAGGCCTTTGGAGACTCATTGCCCCATTTTACCAGTGGGGAAACTGGCCCAGGGTCACACAGGACGGGTGTGGCAGAGCTGGGGTGGGAAGGGAGTCCTGACTTGAAGTCCTGATTCCTCCCCAGCCAGCTGGGTTCGCTGCTCCAGAAAAGCCCCGTAAACTCTCGTGAAAGTTTTTGGTCAGATACGCAGCCGTCAGGATGTGGAGAAGGCCCCGCAGACAAGAGGCCCCCATTTCATATTTGATATAGTGTAAACTCTGAATCTCCCATGCAGGGACATTTGCAAACAACCAGGGGAACCCTAAAGATAATTATCCAAACCAAGACACTTTTGGAGTGAAAAAGGGTGCTATTAATAATCATGCCCAGACGACAAGCACAAACGAGACTTCCTGGAAAACCAAGAGTAGCCCCCTACAAAAATCCCCATCCTCAGGAAGCTGGCAAGAAGACGTTTCGGACAAGAGGCCTTCAATGGAACACGGTCTGATTTGAGTACTTCATCCCCCACCCCCATCCCCCACTACTCCCTCCCCACAAATCCTGACAATAATATAGGCTTTGGGTAAATCTAGGTTCAAATCCCGGCTGTGTCCAAACCACCTGACTTCCCTAGGCCTCCACTTCTTCATCTGTAGAGCAGAAATTGTGAGCCCATCTGGAGGTACGCTGCGAGAATGAAATGCTCATGCGGAGCCAGGCACGGAGAAGATGCCTGGGAAGACCTGGTCCCTTCCGCTAATGCAGAGAAATAATGAAACGACACAGGCTTCATCCTGAAACTCTTGGGGCTGAGCAGAGAGCGCCCTTCTCCCAGACCCGATTCACAGATGCCACCGTGGGAGGAAGTGTCAGGCACCCTGCCCAGGGAGACGTTGATTCTAATTCTGGGAGTCATTTTGCAAAGCACCTCTTCACGGTGACTCATTCGGGGACTCGCTGAAAAATCCTTTGAGTTAAAAACAAAAGTTGAGTGGGGCTCAGGTTGCACCGTACCTTTTCCCTCCATCCCCTTCCCTGGCCAGGCTGGCAGGGGGAGTCAGGGAATTTAGAGGGTCTCTGGGCAGAATTTAACCTGATTTTTCCCCCAGCGTGTCACGGGGGGCTGGGACCAGGTCAGAGGGAAGGAAGTAGGGGGTGCACAGGAGGAAGGCCAGGAAAATGGGGGTGGCAATGACTTCTCCCATCCCCCCTCCCAAAGTCCTGCTACTGCACCCTCCTGTCTCTAGAGTCCTACAGCAAATGTCCCATCCCCTCCCATTCCTGAATTATAGTCCAGAAGCGAGGGAAGGGAGTGGACAGGACTTCTTCATTCCCCTAGCACTCAGCAGCAGCCATCAGCTGGCCTGCAGCCAGACTCATCTCTGCTAATTGTGGCTGGCTGTGTGACCTGGGGCACATTGCTTGACGTTTCTGAGCCTCCGTTTCCTAACTGGAAAATGAGGACATTAAGAGTACCTGTGACAGGGGCTCTGTGAGGCTAGGAAGGGGCTTTGCAAATGGTCAGTTTTAAACAGATGCATGCCGGGGCTCCAGTGCATCTCTTCCCAGGGGTCTGGTGTTGCTCCCAGAGTTCTCTTCAAAGGGGAATTTCAGGTTCTTGCTCTGCAGCGTACCAGGACATGTATCGGAGCATGGGCCTGTCCTAGGCACTTCCCCTACTCCCTCATACAGGCCTCTGCTCAAATGTCACTTCATCAGAGAGGCTTCTCCCAGCACCCTCTATGAAAAAGCCCCCCTGGGCTCGCTTCCCCCTTCTCTGCTTTATTTTCTCCACCAAACTTCCTATCCTCACCACGCCAGGTA